>NW_018108186.1:681353-694503 GCF_000183805.2 Loa loa | reverse complement strand
CCATACCTCTATGATAGCGCCCCGATGAAGCTTACAAAACTTCTCCCTAATCCTTATATATGTATATATGAAAAAATCCCGAGACCGACAGTTCAGTTTTACAATCGAGCAGACGATACATCCTCTACACTTATTCTCCACGACTGAACCGCAAACAACGACATCTTTGCATATCCGCCACCACTGTACAACAAACTACGATATTCTTTCTATTCGCTAGAAATACATTTCCCGTAACATATTCCAACTCAACGACCTATCAATTAGCTGACTGTCAAATTATTATCGAAGGCAACGACAAGGAATTTGTTAGTTGATCATATTACTTGCTTATTGTATAACTCATCACTGCCTACTAATTTATCGTGTAATATATGTATACTTTTTATACCTTTTTTTGTTGTTAACTAGTAATATTGTGCGAGAACAATGTCACATCCCGAATAAATAGAAACGAGTTCAACAGATTAAAATTTCCCAACAATCCCTTTCTATTAATCAATCATAGAAAATCAAAAACTTTGCTCCACGCCGTTGTTAGCTTTGTTAGCAGTTTGCGAAGATATTGTACCTTGCATGCACTGGCCCATTTCAGGTATCCAAACATGGCCATATATAGCACATTTTGGTTCCATAAAAGTACATGAATTTCCATTGAGTTTCATTCCTCGAGCGCATTTACATCTTAGCTTTCTGCAAAACGTTCCTGGTTCAATTGCTGCACACTGTTCAGAGTACTGACAAGATTGACCCGGTAATCGTGCTGAAAATGATTCAATTAATAGAAAGCTTTGAATCAGAAAGTTCTGCAAGTTACAAATGCTTACTTGACATACAAATTCCAGTTTCATGTATGAATACTTGCTGTGCCGGACATAGAGATGAGATGGCTTTTTCGTGTACTGAAATGATCGGAATTTCATAAAAACCATAGTTCCTATTTTCAGAAATAATGGTAATCTAGCATGAATTTATGTGAAATAGTATTCTTACAATCTGTTCGGTATTCAATAAGCATTGCATCCTTCTTCAGAGTAAGCTAACGGGAATCCGAAATAAGTCTGTACAATTAGCTCATGATATTCATATATCTTTGTAACAATTGCACATTTTTCTCAATGTTTGATTAATGATTATGGCAACACAACAATAATTGTTTATCACTAAATTATCTCCAAGTCACTTTTATGTGTTTATATATATGTCAAAACTTATCACTTAGCCACTCTTAAAAGAATGTTTACAGATGGTTCTCGTTTTATGAATCTATCGCCTGACTGAATCGATTTAACTAAATACTACAAACAAGATGATAGACAGGGAAGAAGGAATGATTTTGGAATGGCATTTCAGTTAGTTATTCGGACTAAATTCAAAGTTATTTGCAGAAGTTAAATATTAAGTAAAGAATAAAATAGAATTAGCACTTTAATACATTATCTTTAATCAATTATTAACCTGCCGGGATATCGAAATGGTCGTATTTTGCTTTTTCAGCAAAGCCGTTGTAGTCATAAGCGCTCATACCGAGCGGCTGTGATCGTTTACGTTGTGGAGCGTATCGTTTATCTATAGAACCATTGCTGTGTTGTGAAATTTCAAAAACAAAATGTATTTCGAAGCAAAAGGGAACAAAAATCATACATTAATAGCAATGACAAAATCAAACTATAAATTGAAATTTCAGAATTTGTAGAAGAAGCGCTGTTTTAGTTCCATTTTTTTGTGAATTCTCTAAAGAACTTATGCAAAAAACAAAAGGAGAAAAAATGAGTTAAAAGTTCTCTTCGAATTTGATATTTTTTAAAATAAGTGTCAGTGAAAGAAGGAAAACCATATGTAAAATTAACTTTTGAAACAACTAAATGCTTTAGCTCTGAAACCCTTTGGACACTGGCATTTGTTCTGAGTGGTGCAAATTGCACCTGGATAACCTTTAGCGCACTGTCTTGAATCTTCGCAACCGTTTTGTCCTGGATAAATCACTAAAATATGATAAAGACTATTACGAGATATTGTGCAAACTGATTGTCCATCTTCCCCTTTCATTTCAAGTTGAACTTCTTTTCGTCTCTCCGCTTCTTTATTTCATTTTCAATTGTTTATTCTTGTATGAACTTTATAGGGAGGAAAATTAAATTAGCTGAAACCTATTCAATTATGGTACATACTTGATTTTCATGAGGCATAGGGAAGATTTCCTACAAAAATGGATGATAAAGCAAGATATTCAAATAGTCGATGCTTACCTGGTTTACATTCTTTACCCAGTACGAAATGTGTTGGTAAGCACCAGCACTTTCCGCTACTTCTATTGCAGTATTCTCCTTTCCCTGTACATTCCGCTGATGTTTTACACTTCGAAGCCAAAGTATCACCTGAAAATAGGCGAGACTTTTTTTAACTTAGAAATCAAGTTAGGACAGGAAACTCTCTAATGTCTATGAAAATTACAGTACGTGGAGAGTTAATAATCGGTACGTCTATTTGTTCCGATTAGATATACGAATGGCAAAAGAAAAGAGGAGATTTACAAAAGGTTGTTGAACTGTCCTGGAATCAAAGAGTCGTGTAATAATCATTAAGGAAGCTTACACAGTTTAAATGTCTTAATACGCGATTAATTAAGTTTCTAAGGAATAACTTAGAGCTTAAAATTTAGAATTTATTGAAAGGATTGCATATTACTTGATTTCAAAATACATTCGCCGTTGACCTGTTCGTACAATGGTGCGCAAGTGCAAATATCATTGACACATAAAGTATTTGGAGTAGTACACGGAAGGTTACGTGGATCCGAATCACAAAACGCCCCAATCTCACCAACATGAGCTATTCCGTTCGATGAGGTACCTAAATTTTAATGTTTGTAGTTCCTGTGAATTTTTAGGAAGATATAACTGTGTGGAAAAAGTGATGAAATTCGTAGAAGAGATGAAATATATGATTGATAACATTTGGATGCATAGTAAAGCAAATGGTACTGAGTATTAAATATGTTATTTAAAGTACGTTTAAAGACTCTTTACTCCTGCTATTCTGTTAGTTTCGGCACCATTTCAGTTTTTTATTTTTACTCAAACTTTTAATTCCACCGTTAAGCTTTTGGACTTCGAGCTAACGAGTAGTCTAGATTTTTCTGGACCACTCGTAATCATTTGCAAAAGTTCTCTTAGCTTTATTCTCCTCTTTAGTCTCATTAATGGAGTTCTTAATAAGAAAGTCTAACAGAGAAAATATCTTTATGGTTATTTACTGATTAATTAAGATGACCATTCGTAATTCTCTAAAAATTGGTTGAACTAAGTTAAATTTCCAAAACAGTAAGAATATTTAAATTTAGATAACAGTCCCATGCGTTGCCGATGTACAAGGTTATTATTTACAGACTGTTTATAATACTACGGGTGTGGTAAAGCTGTGATAAAGCAAATGTATATGGCTATGCATTAATTAATTGTTTAGAATTTATAGTAAAGTGAAGGGAAATGTTTTGGTACTTCTAAAGGCAGTAGTATTAACAGTTTATCAGTCGTACTAATTATTTTTTATTCTATTCTATCTACTACGAGGACGAAAACGTTTAATAAAATTATATGGAGTTTGAAGTAAGCGGAAGTAATGTCAGTTAAAATTTTTAATAAAATAGACGGGAATAGTGACAAATTAAATGTAGCAGATCAGATAAGTGCACATTTCGGAATCTTTGTTGTCCTTCCGAATAAAACAGAAAAATAGGATTGAATTTAAAGAATTAAGGAAAGGCTCATTGAAGCAATCCAAATAATTAAAATATGTGGGAATAAATTTATCACTAATGAATCCTTCATATCCTTTCCAGCATTTTTCACCTATGTATAGATTTCTGTAAGGTAATTAGCAAAAAGACTTTCCTTTTCATCTTCTTAATTCATTTATAAAATCAAACCAGCAAAATTGTCTGGCGACAAAGTTACACTCTTTTAAAGTCGGTAGAGAATATAATCTAAATAAGATAAACTAAATTACTTACCAGCGAATAAAAGTGATAAGAAAAATACGATATCCATCCAATTTGAAGCTGTTCTTTCAGTATATCCATTCATTCTTTCAGTTGTAAGGATTCCGTGGAATTGTTTTTATTACTTTGATTTCCACGAGTTAAATATTCTTTCTAGTCGGAGACACTGAATGGATTCGGGACGTTAGAATATGTTGAAAAGGCAATAGTAAATTGGGAAGAAAGCTTATGCAGATGAAAGCTATTAGTAAGTTCAAATTCTGCTGCCTCTCTGGTCAACAAATTTTTGTTTGTCCTAGAGCTTGGCATAGATTCATCAGAATGTAGATACTGGTATGGTTTGAAGATGTTAAAAAGGCTTTCAATATTTGAGTTAGCCATGTTGGTATCCAAACCGATACGGGTAAATTGTCCAAAGCTGGGTGATGGTAGCGACAGTCTCTGTATTTGTACAACTGAACCAACAATAAACTCGATGTCTATACACAACATACTTCCTATTTCCAGCTATAGAAATAATGCAAACAAAATTTGCATATTTGTACAGAACAATAATAATGACAATGAGGACAGAACTGATATATGTTTGAAAAGCAAAATTTCCTCCTTTTGATTCCTGAATTTCATAATAAATAAATCTTAACAGAGAAGGTTACAATGAAGTAGTTAACTCCAGTACTTTTTTTTTTATCCCCCGATATCTTTCAGAAGATACTGTAACCGTGATCTTGAAAACAACTTGTTCATTGCTTTTATTCATAGTATAATTAAGCTAATGGCTGGATAATTGTCGTATTTGTATTCCTAATACGAACAATGTTGGTAGCATGGAAGCTTAGAGTTCTTTTTAGAGGTAAAAGGTTAGATAGTAAACTTTTACCAATAATAAGCTATGTCGATTTGCTAATTTTCCTGTTGATTTTTAAGCCTCTAATGTACCAAAAAGGAAAGTAACATGAAGGGAATAACATGAAGGAATAACAGGTGGAATAAAGCTATTATTAAACCGTATATTTAATCAAATTATTAAAATAGTCAGATGGGAATTTATCAGTTGCATGTTTGTTGATTGCATGAAATGTTAATTAAATCAACAATGCCTCATTAAGACAAACAATAATAACTGAATGAAAGTAACACTGGAAGTTGAAGTGTAAAGGAAGTTGATTGGTTACACGACGTGTCATTTTTTTCCCTTCTTTTATATTCATATGAGTTGTAAAATTGGTTGATTGTTGAAGTTAGTACGGGTTAGCATGCCATATTGCACTTTCCAATGAATCAATATCCAATAATATACATTCTAATTCGTATAGCACTGCCAATGCACACTGTTGGGGATTGGCTATTTTTGTGGCTTTAAGGCATCTCATTGTTAGCCAATCGATCTTAGATCTTTTATTGGTTTCACTGTTCTAAATTTTGTTTTACTGAAAATAAAATAATTTACCTCTCTGTCCTGCTTTTTATTTCGAAGTATTAAGACTTGTAGTTGAAATTTAAATCTGGACGAATTATTTTTGGAAGAGAGCCTCCATGATTTGTTAAAGTTTGTTGGTAAGGAAATCAGCTCATTGACAATATCATCAGATTCCAATGGAATGTAATGAGACTTTATCTCGAAAAAGATCGTTTTCCAATTTGCTTGAATCGTATTTTGAGAAGTTAGAAGCCATATTCAATCAGAAAAAAATGCTTACTATTGATTTGGCATCGTTTATTTGTTATAATTATTCATTTGGAAGTTAATCGAAATTCAGTTCTGAACTGTTCTCTCGGTTATGTGATTTGTAACATAAGCCTTTAAAACACTTCTTGAAAATATCTTATACGAGGAAATGTCAGTATATAGTTACCTGATGTCAGAGTTAATTACGGTCTTTGCATTTTCTATATCTGTTATTGTTTTTCCTTAGTCGAGATGGTTTCTCAAATAATTCTGGCTTTTTGGAGAAGACCAATGAGCATTTCATTTCAAACCATTATATCAAACTCAGCAATAGACTAAATTTTACAACTTAGCATTTAATCATTGTTGCTAATTGAGGGATGGTAGCATCATCACATTTCTCTTTTTTTTGTTTATACTATTAATCAACATTTACTTTCAAACATTTCGCTATCTTCTAATTCATACTTGATTATACAGTTGAATATTTGTGTGAATGAGATCTATTGCAAATGCTTGCTTTTATGAAAGTCCAGCAGATTAGCAGTAGTAAAACATGAACATAAAACAATTATTCATTTAATCGATGAAGCGATCTGAACTCACTCATCAAATTAATAGTAATTTTGCAAAAGAATTATGAATATGTTGCGATATCAACTTTGAACCACTGATGAGGTACAGATCTGAGTTGTAATGATTTATTAAGAATCTCTTGGATAAATCTGAATGGTCGGTATCGTTGTCTGCGAGATGGCTGAATGTGTAAAATCATCGTGCTCAGTGTAACTATTACACGTTTTCAATAATATTGTTTATCCTTATCTTTCGAAAGTGGAAAAGCATCTGAATAGGGTTAAGTGTGAGTATGCCATTGACTTACGTATTTCCTATTTTTCAGAAAAAAACAAAGTAGATTCTAAGTGGTTTATTTTATGTATGATGATACATCTTCCTCTCTCTTTCTCTCTCTACATTTATTAATTCATCAAAAAGAATGGAGCTGATTCTCGTTGCTGCTATTGATGGTCAGGTCAAATAAGATCAATATTAGTCAGAGGTCAGCAAAGTACCCATCTTATTGCTATAACATTAATTCACTTTTTGTTTTTCTCCTCCGATTTAAATCTTCGACTCTTTTTCATTTTATCATCGTTGTCTGCTAGAGTACCTGTTGTGTTTCTATTCAGATATGATATGTTCTAATTGAATTAAGGTTGTTTTCAGTTCATGTTTCAGTTTAACTGTTACTTAAATTCCACGTGAGCATACATATACTTTTGATGTTTGCATGGATGAAACAAGCTGAAATTGTCTTAATGAGATTTATCAAGAAGTTATAATTATAGGGAAGAGTGTAGAATGTTCCATTTTAGGTTCCTTCTATCGTTCTTGAGCTAATTGTTCTTAAAAATTCCATTTATTTCAAAAAGCTCAATTTGAATAAAATCAGAAAAGTTGCACTTCAACTCGGCAGTTAATTCTGGTCATTTGATAATTTATTACAACCCTCAGAGTAATAGCTGTTTGGTTTGGAGTGAAGTGGAAAGAGCAGTACTAGGCGTATTAGTCAGATGACGTGAAGTGTATCTATACGGAGTGAAGAGGATCATATGTTAGAAATTCATTCCCCCCTCATACTACCAATTGTCTGGTCTTCTGTTCTATTCTCTTGTCTCTTCATTCCTGATAGATATCTTTTGCTTACTCCTTCCACTTCTGGATATGTCATCTGTGAAAGTGAACGTTCTACAACAACTCCAACCCAAAAATTCCCTTCTTGATATTCTTTTCTTTTATAAATGTCAAATGAGTAATGTGAAAAATGTTTAGTAATTTTTATTTAAATTCAATTGCATCACATCCGTGTTAACTTCTCAAAAAATTTCTGTAATTCGATGTTATCAGAAACCTCTGATAATAGTTCAGGAAATTTTCACTCAGGAAAATGTTCTTCAGCAATGATGATAATGATAATAGATAGCAATAGCAGAGGTATGCAACTAGAGCGCTTATTGATGACAACATTCTATATTATAAATAATAGACAAGTATCGATACTTCATGCAACATTTCTAAAACTACTTTGCGGTTCTCAGTTGAACTGAACAGCTTTCAAAAATATATTGAATTTTTTGCTTAATGCTGTGTATTTTAATCATTCCTGTCTTTACAGGTAACCCGCTTATTTCGTTAATGGTTAGAAGCATGTGTCTACACATCTTTCTTTTCACATCTGTTGAAGTTCTCCTCTTATCATGAAATTCGTTACAATCAATCGTTGCTGCAGATTGTTTTATTTCTAGCATGCTCCAAAAATGGGACATTTAGCTGTAATTACCATTTCACACTTTAGCCACGTGCATAATTCCTCTTATCATTTCCTTTGTGATACTGTCAACTTTAAATGACTTTATAAAATCTAACAAATGTAATAAATGTTACTGTTTATTTGTTGTAAACTGTAACAATGTTAGAGTATTTGTAAGGAGTATCCAATACGGAATTCTCAATGATTTCTTACTCCTTTCTGTTCTTCCGTTTTTCTTATCGTTATCAAATGAACTATTCCAACGTAATATTCTCCTATAACTATCGTTATGAGAGATTAAAAACGGGCAAATTTTCTCAGAGAGACAGAGTGTTCATCAAGATTCATCAATAATAATCATATTCTTGTGTACCAACAGGTGCTTTAATGTTAGCGCTAAATTCATTTGTTGTTTAGAATCAACCGGAAGTGAACCATTTTAAAATTACAATTGTTTATTAGTCGCTATGTAGACATGAAATGGAAATGAGAAAAAAGTAATAAAAAGCTTTATAGAAATGGAAATTGGGAAACTTTCCCTAAAAATAATTTGTTGCGGAGTTCCCTGATCTGATCAAAGTGAAGTAAGAGATTTCTGTGAAGTTGAGCTCTCTTGCGTCGTCTTTGCCATTTTACACAAAAATAGATTATTATATATTTTTAAAACTTAGGAGTAAATTGGAATAGAAGCAATCAGCTCCAAACTTCGTAATTTTTAAATTTTAAAATCCAGAACATTCAATGGGAAGTGTTATTTAGGATTATTAGAAAATAAGAGTGGAGAGGTTTTGGAATTATTCGTGCAATCCCCTGAGTATTGAGTATTATTAAGTGCATTTTTTTTTCAAGCTGATGTTACTTCGGACTTTTTATTGAACTTTAATTTTTGTGATTACAATAAGTTAAGTCAACATGGCACAATAAATCATTTTGATGCGTTTACTTTGAATGATAATGCCATGAAAATTATTTTCACTGTAAAAAAAGTATATGGAATAGTCTCCAGGTTATCAAAAATTTCGACATATAAAAATGAGCACTCATTTACTCTTCAAAAAATAATTCTTTTGAAGGAAAGCTTCCTAATAACTTAATATGTCGCATTCCAAACATGGAAACCGTTCCAAGTTTTGACGTAAATAGTAGGTACACTGAATTTGAAAAGCCACGAATAAACAGCTATCTTTCTAACGGGTTTTGTAGTAACTGATACTGATCGTATCCATAAAGTTCCTAAAAGGATCAGTATGAGGTGAAGTCTTCTCAAACTTCGTAATTGCTGATGGAGTGGTTTGGATAGCACTTAATTTTACTTCCTTGTACATATGATTGCTGAAATTATCAATTCGAAATAATAATAGAAAATTTTCCTTAGTTCATTCTACAAGAGAAATACAATGCTAAAGGTTTTTTTTTTTTTGGCTGGATATGTGATAGCTGGACGAACGCACTAATAATTTAATATCCTATATAGGCGGTAAGGAAATGCTATAGCGCAATTTCTATCTTCTTGCTCGAAAGTTGACCATAAGCTGAAGCGAATGATATATTTTCCTGCTTGATAACTTCAAACAATCTCAAAAATGTTAATGCGAATTTCTCTTCGAGCAGTAATTGAGTTTATCAGTTAGTCGATATGTCTATTTTTTTATTATTACTATTCTTTTTCCATTTTTTGTATAGTTTTGCTTTTATCAGAATATTAGAAAAACACTGCATAGCGTTGGCATCCCAAAACTTTGTTGCTTCTCCTTGGGGAATCTTTTAAACCCATCTCAGCTAAATCCTTCTTTTTGGTGCGTTTTCCTCATTTTTTTTTCGTTTTTCGTTTATTTCAGATTTTGCCTTTCTCATATTTAGAATTTCTTAACTGAATCGAATGATGTTTATCATCCAACACTATTGTAGTACGGTTAAGTCAATAGTCTAATCAGCCAGATGAAGATCGACAAGTCAGGTGAAACTGATTCAACACTAGAAAACACACTACTTCCATGTTATCGCGTTTTGATAGCTATACGATTTAAGATTCAAATTAGTTTACACTGATAACAAACGAAATGTTTGGCATAAGTTAAAGAACAATTTAATCGTTCAATGCAAACATTCATTTGTCACAGATGTTATACCATAAATACAATGTGCAACTGTCCTTTCATTAGTAAAATCACCGAGGCCTGCATTTGATCTGACAAAAGCAGAAAGGATATTGGCTTTTTAAAAGCTGTAATTTGAAAAACTAGTTGGTAATTGTTGCAGATTTTACTCTTGGTGATCTGATTAGTTTCTAAATGCCAGGTAAATTTCAATTTCATCCTGGGAAATTAACATGGGAAGGATACTATTTTAGTGTAAAGTTATTCTTCACTTGCATGAATCCATAAATCGCAACTTCTAAAGATTTACTTTTCTAAGTCAGTTTTCCAAATAACAAACTTAATAACCCCAAACTAATTAATATATTACCTTACATTATGCATCTGTTCCATTACGTCAGTTAATTATCATTTGAATTTATTACAGATCTTGCTTTCTCTCTCCATTCTATATCATTTACTTAATCTATCACTTAATTGCGTCTAAATGATCACTTAACTGCGAAATGACCACTTAGTCTAAATGATCACTTAATTGCATCCAAATGATACTAAATAATTCCCTAAAATGACATGATAGATAGGTAATTGAATTCAAAAATTCAACATGCAATTATTAAAATTCAATGTTTTTGTTAATCTTTTTCACAACTGTAACATTCTTCTCAATGATGTCTGCTTAGCTACTGCTCTTCATTTAATCTAGGACTGGTAATTTTAGTTCTAACCCTCTCTTCCGAAGTTATGGGTAGAATTTTGCAACTGATTTTATGGTTTGATAATTCGTTGTGGGATGAATTTTCAGATATCATTACGTTCTAGTGTGTCACCCGCTGGAAGTACGCGTTATACTGCCTTCATATTTTTTGTGCACTTCAAGTAGTGTGACGTCATGGGAGGCAACAACAGTACTCCAAAATCAGATATAATGATGGATCATCAACCCTATCCGGACATGAATGTTATATTCAAAAGCATTCCAAAAATGATGCAGGTGTTTGTCATTTTTAATTATTTACGTTAGTTAAAGTTTAATGAACCATATTATGGCATTATGTATGTTTGATAATTTTCTAATAAAATTTGTAGAAATTTCCCAACAAAATTTTAGTAAATTCTCTAGGTTGCCGATGATATGCACCGAATGACAAATTACATTATGGATTTGCGTAATATGACCATTGGTTTGGTTTGCTTGTCGGTTCTTGGTATATTTTTATTTCTAATTGGTAAGCTTACTCAGGGTCGAAGTAATGCTGCACGTCGAAAACGTGAGTTAGGACATCGGATTGAGGTTTGTTTGTGAAGTTTCAAATTTCAGAATATTCTTCCAAAAAATTTTTTCTTTTTTGGATGAACAGTTTGAGGAATTGATGCCAATTCAGTGAAAATAAGTGACTGATATTTTAAAGTAAATATTGCCAGAATTTGTCGAAGTTTTTGTTAAAATTAAATCTAATTGTGTCATCTGCACCTTTTGCATTCCACTGCATCTTTCATACTCTATTAGCAAATATTTAAATATAAAAAGGTAAATTGTTGGTAGGTAGTGCATAATTATAGTCGTTAGTTTTTATTGAAGTAGTTTAAGCATCCAAAGTAATTTCGGGAATATCCGATAAAGTCACTAAAGGTAGGTTACGTTGAGTTGTTGATCAAAATATGCCAACGGTGAGCATGTGAAATTGCTTTCAGTCGCTGGAGGATCGATCATTGCCGCGACACACCCATTATGGTGCCTATCATGGATATCTCGATTCGTGGCATGATTCAAGAAGTCCGAAAATTAGTGGTGTTGGCGCTACGGTTATAGATATAGAAAAAATTCCAATGAATCAGTCGCATGACAATTCGAGTCACAACGAAACTACGACAACACCGCTTGAAACGCCTAATTTGCTCAATGGCCATGCACACAAAGTTTGACATTTTTCTGTTTCTTTTCTTTTCCTTGTAATTCCTAAGATGATCAAAAGTGATGAAATTTGCTGCAATTGTCTGGATATCTTTTCATAGTGACTCCTTGAAGCTACTAATTCAATGACTAAAGCAACTGCTTTATTGCTAGCTAAAAATTTAAATGGTTAAACTTTGCTGTCGAACTTCCTCATTTTCTGTATGTGAAAACATACTACAGAGAAGTTAGGAAACTGTTGGCTCAAGATTCTAATTAATTGTAGGCCCATTAATTGTGGCCAGTAAGCAAAGCTTTGAAACCTATGTTTCCCTTAGATTTATAATCTGTAGCCTTCTGAATAAATTCAGTACATATAATTATTCTCGGGGTTAACCACTGAGGATTTGAAGCTGAACTGATTACAGATCTGAGCTATTTTTTGAGATCAAGAACATAGTACAGTCAAGTGATGTTCGATTGTCATCCCGTGTGTCTTTTAAAGTAGCACTACTATTCATAAACTTTTTGCTAAAGATTAACGATTATGACAGTCAAAACATTCCGATTCTTAATTTTCTATTAGACTTTCATTACACAAAATTATTCCACTTCGAAAAATTATCTTGCAAAAAAAAAAAGATTAAATATCACCAGTGATTTTTCAGCAGGACTTGATAAGTATCATTACTCGCTCAAATAGATTTTAAACAGTAATGATATTATTCATTTCCCCTGATCAATTTAAACCAATTACTTTTTAAGTAATTCATTGCATTTGTGGCATTTCCACTAATTTGGATATCCAAAAAAATGAACTTTCTTTATAGCCTCTGCTTTACTTGAGGACGTTTCGGTGACCACTGTTTATGACACTAGTAGTTAACTGCCAACGACAGTTCCGTAATAATCCCCTCTTTTCATAGATTATTTCGGAGGGGAGTTACCAAAATGTTAAGTTCTTTCATATTTGGAAAAGAAATAATTAATTGTGCAATGTTTTAAAAATTTTATTATAATTTATTTGCATTAGAGTTCATCACTATTGCATTCCTTTTTGTTTCACCTTTGTCTTCCCCATCCTTTATTCATTGCGAGTAAAGAGCTTGTAGCGAATTTTGTTTGATCCTTTTTTTGAACATTTCATTTTTGGCTGGTTATCCAGTTGTTTTTTCTTTTT
>NW_018108186.1:657634-681033 GCF_000183805.2 Loa loa | reverse complement strand
AAATTTATTTAATTGATTGACTTTCGAAATTGCTCAGTTACTACTAGTTGAAAGGACAAATACGTGTCGGATGAAAATAATATTTAGCATTTAAATATGAAAATTTAACTTTTTTTGTAAAGAAAATAAATTTGTTGTTATGCTTTTAAGAAATTTCATTATATTTGTATTCTTTCTTCGCTGCATACTTCTTGCATTTATTGCTTGTATAAACTTAACTTGTGATTTCAATTCTAAAATCTATTTTGATTTCAGAGGTTGGAGCCGGTGAAGCTAGTTGTGGAGGATTTGCCGTATGCTGATAGTTGAGATTGTTAAATGACTATGATATATTTGAAATATAATGAGAATAATTTATTGTTAAAACATTCGGCCCATTTCTAATTACCATTTTTTTAGCATCAACTATTTATTAGTTGGAGGAAACTGATTCAGAAATTATTTTCACGTTTTTTCTTGGAAATTTAACTTTCATTAGTTTTTTGAACAAACTGCATGTTTTATGCTGAGTGGAACCAGCTTTTTTCCGGAGAAATCCTGCTCAAATACCGAAATCAGGATAGGAATCCGGGAATAGAACAGAAATCTTGTTACACTAAGCAGTAAAGCAACCCTCATTTCTCTCCTTTATATTCTTATCGCAATGAACGGAAAAAGAATGTGGCTTTGGTTTTTGCTTTTTTTGATCAGTTTTTTTTTTTTTTGTTCAAAGTATTCTGATTTCACTGTTCCATAAACTAACCCATCTGTGAATGTTGCGTTAATTATAACACGTACATACGTACATCGGCAATTCCTTCACTGCCAGTTCCACTACTATAATAGCTGGAATACTTTGACTTTAATTTGGAATTTTTCCATAATTTGTACTACTAATTCTATGTGTAACATAGCATGAAAATTGAATTTCGTATATATTCTGCTCCCAAAACTATCTTATCTCTTTCGTTCCTACTTGAACTTATGCAGTTTTATTCCGCCTCTTTGATATTAAATGTTTTTTGACTTATATATTTTGGTCATCTGGTCAGCTTTAGCTATATCCGCCGAATTTCATTGTTTGCCTACACAGCAGTGTTGATTCCTTTTTATTTTATTTTATTTTTCGTTCAACTTAAACAGCAGCTTTTTGAATATCTAAAAAAAAGAAAATTATGTTCTTTTCCGATTAAGATGTTTTGGAAATCAAACTCAGTAGATCTCGTTCAAGTTCAGATTGGGTTACAAAGATTACAGATTTAATTTGTTAAGAGTATTGCAGATTATTTTTAAGAAATATGAAAAATTTTATGCCGATTTAAATCGACACAAAATCTTAATTTTTGAGTACGTACATGAAATTATTTTAAAAAAATTTTAATTTCTGAGTATGTACATGAAATTATTAGAAAATGAAGCATTTCAGCCCATAATATTCATTTAAATTCATTTTTCTTAAGTGGCTTCCTTTATACGTGTAAATGAAACCTCGGTGCTTTATTTTGATTTCAATTTTATTGCACTTTTTTTGTCATTTTGTTACCGATTTATATTTAATAAATTACTTTTCTGATCGTCCATTTGTTTTACTGTTCCAAATTCTTATTAAAAATTAACTACAAGTTTCAAACTGTACTACAGTAAATTCAAAGGTAAAAAAATTTGTAGACTTTGAAACTTTCATGTAGTACTAAGGAAGGAAGAAGGGAATTGTTGGTAAGTAAATTAATAAAGAGTTAATCAGTCAAAAATCTCGAATTCGACTACAATATTCTCTTGTCACACTGACTCATTTCATATTTCCTTAAATTCTGATATCCTGGAAGTATCAAATAAATATGATTAGATGAGATGAGCAGAGTAAGTAATGCTTATATATTTTTCAACCAAAATTGTATCGCATTTTAAACATTGAGTAGATCATAAAATTTGCTTTACAAGCTACTAAAAGATATGAAAAGAAAAAAAAGAAGACACTCGCCAACTATCGAGCATCCCTGTTTGTGATGAATATTGAATTACCTTTCGTATAAACTATAAAAAGTCTTTTTTTTTGTAGTTTTGGGAACTACAAAAAAGACAATGAACGGCCGATAAATATTATACTATGGTATTTTCTCAGCAATTTTTTCCATGAATATCAACCGGAAATATTAGAGATATGAAGACATGACATTAGCATATCTTTTATTCTCAATTGATAACTTAGTGACAGCCAATCTCCTCCGTAATAAATGCTAAAATAATCTCAACTTATTCTTTTGGGAAAAAAACTTTCCCATACATAGAGAATTTGAGGGTATTATTATGACAAAAAAAGGAAATCAAAATAGTTTAGCAGAATTCACAAATACAACTTCGGGTAACATACCGCTCTTTCAACGACCGACTGGACTGCTCTGTGTGAATAAAACGTCCACGGTGATGTACTGAATAGCGAAGACATTGCGCAATCGTTTAGAAGTGTTAAGTTATATTTAGAGTATCTAATGTATCGTCTAGTAAAACTGACAGATTTTAAGATTTAGAAACAGTGAGAGATGTCCCATATCAGCATCCTATAATCTGCACAACTTCACCATCCTTTGTTCCTTCATCTAACCTAGACTTCATTGCTCCCAATAGTCAACCAAATAAATTAGTTACTTCCAAAAGCCTCGGACGAAAACGAAATTTGTTACTCTCTCAATCCTTTCTTATAAAGAAGGAACATTTTTTTATGAAGTCTTCCAGAATTCCATCCTCTTTGTCTCACGCAACTGTAATTTCTTTTTTTACAGCTTGAATCCTGATATGCATTATCAATAAGTTTGTTCAAGATCTTAGTTGAGGAAAGCGAAAACGACTAGTTTATTCAACTCAAAAACACCCAAATACTTAATATAAAACGAATTACAACGAAGAGAAGGAAAAATGAATTTGACATGCATTCTTTCCTCTAGAAATTAATAAAGGCAGCACAATTGTCCGTGAATGTCCCGGCTGAGCGATGGATGAAAGACACATACAGAAATACAGAAGTGACTGTAATTACCGGTTTTGATGCCACCGTGCTATATAATTTGATTCCTTATCTTTTTAAGCGTAAATGGATGTGTTAAACAATGCTGCTGGATTCGGAAACGGTGAGCTACCAACCTCACGACCAAAGCTTACTGAATTAAATTAGTTAACAAACAGAAAAGATTTTGTTCAGAGTTCTTCTATTCTGTTCAAAAATAGTTGTTTAAAAAGATGAAATAGCAGAAAATAAACTATTAAAATAGAATTAAAAAGAATATCTGCCAAGTCGCAGTGCAGATCTTACAGCATGGCGGCGAGCATTTAAGTGATGCTGCGGCGCACAAAACATAATCACAAAAAAAAGTGAGCTGTTATCATTTAAGGGAATAACAACAATGCAAAATAATGATTACATCCATAACTAATCGGCTGTTAGTGCTTTTATTGAAAACAATACCTGCCGCATCATAAAAACGGCTATCCCACCTGAAGTATAAATCGAAGACATCTGTGAAACCCGCATATGAATCTGTGATGTATTTTCTAAAAGATAATTGAAAAAAAAAAATGCGCAGAGACCATCACAGATGAAGAATTCTCATTCAACGACGTCCAGAACCAGTGGACTCAGGTGGTGTGATTGGATTAGATTCGATGAAGTAAGACTGTAGCGCACTGTTATTACCAGTTGTTGCCGCTGCGTTAAGTAGAGATGTCGCGGTTGGATAGGGTGCCGAAGAATGTGCTTGGTAATCACCTGCCATTGGGAACGATTGAAGCGTAGCATCGAATGATAACTGACTAAAAGATACGGTAATTGAGCAGGAACACTGTAGAATGTCTGTGACTACTACGATACCGCTGAATTCGGATAATGTAAATGCGTACTTCATCATCATGTTATAATCAATATTAGACGATTGCATGAATGCGTTAACGCCAGTCGGTGTGTTTATGTTCGTCCCTGGAGTGATCGGACTACCTGTTGGTGAAACGAAAATGGGTTGAGCGGCAATAGAACCATTAGGATGCCGTATTGGTGAGACGAGTGTCATTGGTGCAATCAGTCGTGGTGTTTCTACAACAAATTTATTATGCTTATACAAATTGCAGAGAAATTGAACAATTAATGATCAGGAGTAAAGCTCATGCAACTAGCATGCAAACTGTTGAAATCCACTTTTCATCCTTTCAAAATAAGCAACGAACGTAATGGGTATTTATTGACAGGTCGATATGTTCCATTGATAATTGCAAGTTCCATTAGTTGCTTTCGCTTCAATTCATCGGTTCCTTCTGGCTAAAATAATTAAAATCTCCAATTTTCACTTATCATCTCGATTTTCAATGTGAAAATTTAAAAAAATATTACAAATTTTCTCGAAAAGTTGAATAGTAAACCGATGGAATGAGTAATTTTTTGATTTGTTCGACAGCAGCCTTCAGTTTTGTATAAGCACGATTGGGTGTATCTTCACACTGAACCAAAACGTGCAGCTCGTCATCGAGATGTTCCCAATTTGGCTTACCGCGATTCATCTCTTCCTTAAACCGTAAATTTGAAAATAAACATGTCCTATTGCGAGGAAACTTCTCGGAACAACGGGATACAACGGATTTAACTTGATATATAACTTAAAAAATGATATTAGTTTGAAGTTGGTCCTATGTCGAAATAATCAAATTGTTTTTGTATTGTAGAAATATTTCGGGATAACTGAATTAAATTCATAAAATATAAATTTCTAATAATCTTAACTGCATATTTAGCAAGTTTCACAGTAGATATTGCTACTGTAGTGTTTTCCCAGTAAGCTTTCCAACCTATTTGTCATATAATATGGAACTGTTCACGTCAAGTTCTTCCCTAATTCCAAGAAAATCGACCAAAACCAATCAAAACACTGCAACGTACTTTCCGACGATCACGCATCGACCCACGTCCTCTAACCATGATTTTACAGCCCGTTTCTTGTTCCAGTTGTTTAGCAGTCATGCCACGAGGACCAAGTATTCGTCCAACAAAATTGTACTGAAATGAGAATTAATTGCCTTTCTTTTTTTCGTCCATATAATAACGATTATAGAACTGTCAAAGATTTAAACTTGTAGAAAAAAGTTTTTTATTCGATTCAAAAATAGTTTACGTCAGGATGCTCCTTGCGAGGAACATATACTTTCTCTTGAATGGTAACTGGCTCGCCCTCCGGTTCTGGTAAGTCCAGACGCTCGATGGAAAAATGACATTGAAAAAGTGCCATGCGAACGCGATTAATTTCTGAAAAGAGGAAAAAAAACTCAGCATACTGTGAATTGGTATAGATGCCTTTCTCCCAAAATTATAAAGTTCTGGAGATCCATCAAGAACCAGGAATGAAAAGGCGAGCGCTATTAGTTTATTGTACCGAAACTAGTTCTATGAATCTTTGTGAACATGCGCATAAAGAATATGTGCATTTTGTGTAACCGAATTAGCTCGTGAAAAATTTGGAGAATTGAAGTGAATTTGTGGTTCCGTCAAAAAAAAGACTTGGGTCAAATCTAAAATCTGATAAAAAACGGCTAAAAAAATATTCAAAAGAAAGAAAGGTTAGTTTACCTTCATCAACCAGACGTTCCATATGACGAAAAACTTGTGGAAAGACGGCAAGTTGTTTTTTCTCTTTCAAAAGATCAGCAAGGTACTCCATCGTGCATTCTGTACCAGTTACTTCCCCTTGTGCCGAGTTCCCAATTCCCGACCCCGTGTTTCCTCAAAGTTGCAACAGTACGCAAAGTTCACTCCAATTTGCAATGTAGACATTAAAATCTTTCAAAGAAAAAAGAAAGAAAGAAAGAGAGAAAAAAGCTCCATGAAACGACAAACCTTTGTCATTCCGAAGTGACAGTAGTTGTTTTTTAGGTGTTTTTGGCTGACCAAATGGTGTAAATGTCTAAAACACACAGAAATCTGGCATGATTTCTTACTGAAAACCGATCGTGCATTTTTATCAGAACGAAAAAAACAATATTTCGTTTTTCATGACGGTACCTCAAAATCCTTGAACATTTTGAGAAGTGGCTGACCGATCGGTGTACAGCGTTGTCCAATAGATGTTGCCGTGGGTGTTTCCATGGGCTCAAACGACGACTAAAGACTGCTTCGAGTTCAGAAATTGTAAAGTAGCGAGAAAATGACAGTGGTAAGAAGCTATAAATACACAAAGGTTATGATTTATTCAGAGATTAGGAATCTAATAATTTAATTTCTGTTTCAGATGTGGATCAACAAGTAGGAATAGAAGTTCGGGAAAAATTGTTAGAAAGTTTTGCAGGTATTTCGAGGCCAAGAGTTCCGCTTAAATACCTCACCGTATTTGGAAACCAAAGTTCCTTGTAATATGGGAAAGTTGGAGGGAGGCCTCATTTCCTCGTTACTTTAGAAAGAGACAAGGTCAAAGATATGAAGCAAATAAGTCAAGTTCACAGGAAGAATGAAATGAAATTGGGGTGAAGGAGATGTAAGTTTTAACTGACAGGGCTAGTTTGCTTGTTCCCACGATAACACTTCTTGTCAGGCTGTTCACTTGTTAGGGCCCCTATATTGTTACTATCGGCACCAAATCCCGAGAGCGCCGACGACCTAAAATTATGTTATTTGTGTGGCAGTTCTTTTTCTATCGCAACTACCTCGGGTATCCTAAAAATTTGATAATCAGTTTGCCTAAACGCAATCCTTTCCATCTCTTCACTTTCCTCTATTCCATCACTTTTTCTTCCCTGTGGAATCAATAATTTGGTTTCCCGAAGAAAATCGCAACTATCGAGATATTCTAAGACGTATCCCTTCGTTATCCATGTGATACCATGTTAGTTCTTTCCTTCTTCACGAACAATTTCACGTGTCCATATCAAGTACACAGCACACACACACCCACACGCACACACCCACACGCACACACACACACACACACACACACTCACGTAGTTCAGTATGCACGTAGTCACTCAAGCCACGTCAGTCAACCGCTAAGGTAGATAGATACTGAATTGAACGAATAGTAATAATCCATGCACACTTTTTGACTAACAATGCCCAACTCACCACCACTCTTTTCCCTCCAGCCTTCATTTTCTTCCCCCTTCTCTCGCATCCTCTGTCTCTGCCAGTAGATCATCAGGGTGGACCATGTCTCGTAATATGTAAATTTTACCGAGTGTTCTTGTTTTTACCCTCCTGGCCACTGCGATTTTTGGACAGTACTTATATTTGCATCTTTAAGGAGTATATATATGACCGTCGCAGGGAACGTATAAGCACTGAGTCTAGGACATAGATGAATAAGGAACGGGAACAAATCTACTGCATCAATGGTAAGTACCCAGGAAGTTCACGTGAAGCGCAGAATGTGTTACAACAGTGTAGAAAGTGTGGAAAGAATGTAGGATATGTTGTAGCGTCGGTAGGATATATTGTAATGTCATGGTTGTTTCCACTGGCAGCATACCGATCATCCGAAGAGACTGTAATCGCCTGTCACTTGAGTATTTGCCTTATCGATAACTTTTCCCCATAATAACCAGATCTCTTTTATCGGTTACCAGAAAAGGAAAGCCAGGTAGGCAATTCGTTGCGTTTTGTATCTGGTTAATACCCATTTTATTTGATGCTTACCAGTAGAAAGTAGAGGAAGGGTTTATGTTAGGTTTATGTCAAGGCATAAACGTCATGTAGCATTCTTCATCCCAGTCACATTACTCATGTATGATGTAGTATGGACATCGGGTAACTTCGTTGACAAGTCACTATTGGCGCCATGTCCAGGTGGTTACTGTTGAGATCAGTTGCTTCATTATGGAAATGAGACATCGCGTAGAATAGGGCAAGCGTATTTCAAAATAAGAAATATGTTATAAATTGAAGCGGTTTAAGTGTGTTGTAACCTTAAAAAGAAACATAAATGCATAAAAATTTGATGTTAGTCGCAGAGTTCTTTTTTATCAGGTTGACTTCACACCCACTGCTGATATCTCTTTATGTTGATACGATCTTTATAGGATCAGAGTTGGCTACTTTGGTTATAACAAATCATACCTGAATAGTACTATCTTGGAAAGGGTCTTCAAATGCAGTAGCCCTTCATCAAGCTAGACGAACATCCTTATAGCCTCAGCTTAAATTATTGGTATAAGCACTGTTTATCTATTTTCAAATAATTTAAATAAATAGAAGGATAAGAACTGCTCATCCATTCCAATAGCAGGCATCAAGTTGATGATGACATAAAAGTAGGATCAAATAAAGAAACCTTTATGACCAAATCGCTCATTAGTGCTTCAGGGAACAGTTCAATCCATTCAAAGCTTTATGCTCCATTATAACCGTACATTGATAGTTTTATATCAAAGATCAGGCAGTTAACTGCTGACAAGAATGGTAACTGAAGAAATGTTGTCACGGGAATTGTGGCTCGAGATGTGGGTTGTTACGAGAAATCGTACTGGACTGCACATGCATAAAGAGTAGGTTTTGTTGTTGTTGTTCAAGTTGATTTTTAGCTGAAGAAGAATTAAGACCAAGCAGTGAACTAGCTGGGGCCAATATTCCATCCATTCCACAACTGTAACCGCCATCCATTTCTACAAAATATTTGCTAATTATATAACAATAAAATACTCAAATGAGTGCAATTTGGAGTAGCTTGCAAGGATAATTAGATGATTATTTTTTTCATTTTTGAATTTGATCGTCGATTTATAGTCCCACCAAACATCAACTGATCCTCTCATGACATTGGCTTTATAAACCTCAAGTCATAGAGAGTTTGCTAGTCAGAGTAGGGAAAGAATGTGCTGGGCTTTTACAAAAAGAGCAGATATTTGCACTGATTTCTAAAGAGTTCAGTTTTAGTATAGCAAAAAATTTGCTTATTTAAAAATGCATGCGAATAATCGCACACTTATCCCTTCTTCCTTAAATTGTATTATTGTATCCCGTTTCCATTCAAAATTTAGTAACAATAAAAAGATTGTATGATACATAAAATAATCGCACAAACCACCATATCCAAGATCCAATTGCCTATCAGTATCCAGAGTGTCAGCATCTAGAGGCGTATCCAAATATCCTCCTGCTCCTAAAAGAATAATCACAAACGGGAAAATTGGAATGGATTTCTTTATAAAAGTTACTACAAATGAAAACAAAAGGAAGCTTGTGGAGGAACAAATCAGAAACAGTGAACATACGCAAACAGTTCATTGCAGATGTTCAACTAAACTTTAGCCATCAAATTTCTTACCGTAAACCGGACTTTCACAAATGCTATCGTTAGGTGATGCACTACCACTATCTAGGCTTTTGGTTATACCATATGTTCCCCATTGACGTCCAGCGTCTTTTTTTAGACGTTTTTCTTTCGCTCGGCGATTTTGAAACCAAACCTAGAAAATGATGTGTTTATCTGTAAAGAAATTTGTTATGAGTTTTTTATTATACTACAGCAAAACAATAAAAAATATAAGGTAGAAGATAAGAGAAAGAAATTGTGAAACTTCATTTGGCTTTTATTCCTGATTTCCTATCAGTCAACGAAAAATTACGCAGGGATTATGCAAAGTTTCAAGAACCTATGAATTTTGTGGATTTAGTTTTATTGAATATAGCGACTCATTCTTCTTGCATAAAAGGAGTCAACTAAAATATGAGCCTAATAAAAAGTTAAACACGTGAATCCTACGTGTGATATGTTCGGAATCGATCTATGATTCGTAATACACAGCCCAGTAAGACTGTAACTGCTATTCAGCGCTTAAATCAAGTCATAATTTAAAATGTGTAGTTTATAGCTTGGCAAAGTGCTAATAAGTAGTGGGAATAGCACGGTTAAAGCCTAAATGATACTTTAAAAATGACCTGAACAACTCTCATGTCAAGACCAGTGTCAGCAGCCAGCTGTTCTCGAATATGCCTTGCTGGTTTCGAACTTGCTTGATAAGCTTGTTTCAATATTTCCAAACTTTTGGCTGATATCGTAGTTCTCGGCCGTTTTGTATTTGAGTCAATATCTGTTTCTGAAAAGAGTTTCATCGAGTAAAAGACAAATTTCACCTCATTATTGCTGCGAGCTAACTTAATAAGTCCTACAGATAGTTTCTATGGAAGTGGAGAAATCAAAGAATCATTTCCCTTCCACTGAAATTCATTTTAGTCAGTCAAAACTATGTCTGAAAACTTTTCCAGATTTAAAGGATTAAAGAAAATAACCTTTGGTTTTAGCCATTTCATAATCAGATTTGCAAACCAAACGTCCGTCAGTTGGTATCAAATAAAACTCTTCACCAGTTCGAAGCTCGCGTTTGCAGATGATACATTGAAAACAGGAAACGTGATAAACATGCTCATTAGCCCTCCTCACTACCATATCCGGACAGATTCCTTCATCACACATTGAACACTTGGTACCAAATCGTCTGGAACTGCAGTAAATTATTTTTACGGAAAAAATGAAGTGTGATTTATGTCCAAATCTATAATAGAAATTTTTTGATATTTAATCTGTTCTAAATGAGGGAACGAGTTACAGACACGTATTTTTGTAGTGACTACATTTCAATTCAACCGAAGCTATTTATAGCAAAAATATCATGAAGACCATCAGGTAAGTCGTCAATATTTGGACATGTCACACCTGTCGAAAAAGATGCACCATGTCACACCACTTAACGTTGGACATTAAATGCACTCAGTAATCAAACTACCTTTATCTTAATCCTTTGATATCCTTAGCTTGCTCCAAGTTTCTAACTCCACAATGAAAGGATAGATCGATTCATATTTCGGAGTAAATTTGTAAATAATATACTTGTAAAAATGATCCTTGCAATACGGTTGACCACCTTTCAAATAACATTTTGATGAGAGAAGCTGTTCACAATGGACACACCGTAAGCACTGAGGGTGGAATGAACGATCGAGCACTTTGAGGACGAATCGATCACGAATGGGCTCTTCACATTTACCGCATAGATACACTGTCCCACTCCTGTTACTGGTGTTCTGTGCAATGGCGGTTCCTTAATTAACTTTATTAATCAAATTCTTTAAGCATTTGTCCACCTATAACTCACAAGACTAGATTACATCATTAAAATAAATATGGCAATGTATCATGTGACATACAAAGCTCAGAGACAGCTTCCACCATATTTTGCAACCTGACTTATTGCAGCAAATTCCAAATTGCACTCAGTAGCGAAGCAACACTTCACTAAGAGAATTATAGTATCATTTACCAGTTTATATGTATATGTGCGATGACTGAATATCAAAATATGTCTTTTTGTTGTGTAAATAAGCCATATAATCTCAGATCATCAATGGCTTGCATATTTCCCATTGTGTGAGAAGATCCAATACGAATATATTGGTGATTTCTTTAAGAAAGAAGAAAAGTGAAATACTTCTTGAGTGTTAAAAATCAAATTTTCTATCTGTAAATTTATCAAGTTAAGAAGAGAAACTGTTGACAAGTCATAAGGCGATGAAAATTGGAGACGTTCATTAGATAAAATGTAAATTAAAATAAATGCAATTGAATTATTTAGTATAAATCAGAAACGATGAGAATTAAAAAATCCGAGGGAAATTTCGGTTGGATGATAAGTAACGATGATTTTCAACTCGGTGATTAAGAAATGTGGTAAATGAAGAAATGGAGATCATGCAGAATAGATGGATACTCCTGTCGCATTCCATTCATCGGAGATGGATGAAATGAGAGTGATTATGAAATTGTGACAGAAATGCATTTGCTTGTCGAAGAATGGCAGATGGAAATATCACTTTGATGCACGGAATATATTCAATTATTTATAATATTTCAATGCATATTATTTAGTTTCTGCCATTGCAGTTTGCTTATTTGACAAATATTAGGTTTATTTTTATTAGAGGTGAGAAGTTTGATCAGAAAACCCAAAAAGCGGTCCAGACCGGATTTTTGAGATTTACAGTTTCTAGAGAATTTCAGTCTCTCTATATCTTTTATCTTTCAAAATTCTGAAAAGATAATATTAACTTTATTTTCCAAGCCAAATGAAAGTTATATTTCGATGGAAAAGATGATATTTCGAAGTTAATTCGTTTTTTAAGTTTTTCAAGTTAACAGATATAACAAGCCACTAGAAAGTGGCTTTTTTTATTCATATTTTAAGATCGATGTATCACTTTTAAAACCTTCTTGACGCAGTTGTTGAACACCGATATTCAGGAGTCATTTTTCAAACCTAATTTTCGAACTCAGTAAAACTGAAATTCGGAGTGCTCCAGAACATATTTAGAGTTTTCACCTTTTTATCCACTTAACAGAAAATTTCAATCAGTTGGACAAATTTTTGAATTCAAAGAAGAAATCTTCCGTCAGATATCCAGTTAAAACGTCTTCTCATTAGTTGGGTCTCTAATGGCTCTTCATCCGGCAGCATTAAAATTAACACTGAAAAGATGGACTATAAAAAGATTACGGTATAATTGCTGAACGTATAAGGTGAGGACTAATCCCTGCCGACTGCTTTTAACATCCTCATAAATTACGACGGTTCTATCTGACTCAGATATTGCTTCTTCAAATCACATGGGAGTTTCAGCGTTTTCTTCTTTCTCCCTTACCAATAGAAAAATGAAAAATTTCCATGGATGATGCATTTATACGATCTAACATTAAAATTGAATTTCCTGTCATCAAATTTCTCTTCCGTAGTTGTCAACTCATTCAGCTGATCGGGAATTAATTGTTTTTCGAAGTGATTGGTTTCCTTGTAATAATGTAATAATGGTGATGTTCCGTCAGAATGACAGAAGATCGGTGTATGTTATGTTGTGATTGTTAAGTCTTCGAAATAAATCTTGTTGGTATTTACATTAGCACTTCAATGTACTAACCGTGTCAAATAGTTTACTTTTTGTGAGTGACTTTTGAACTTTTTTAACTTTTGACTTTTCACTATGACTTTTGAAATATTTATTTGTCCGATGCATTTTCCTTTAATTGTTTTAGTTCGGGCAAAAAAAAAATCATTGAATTTGGATAAAGAAAATTAAGCAAAAGTACTTGTTTAAGGAAAAGAAGTGAATGTAATTTACCTGTTGTACTTATTTATTTCCAATCAGATATCTATAATTTTTCTTTAATTCAGATATCTTCTTTAATTTATGTCATTGCTAATTGATACCCTTTTCGATAGCTTTATTCACGATTTCCGGTATATTTTTCTACAAACTATTGGCAAATAATTTAATTGCAAATGTTCTGGAGAGAAAAGTGATTACTTGAAACTTTAGAAAGTCAATTTCTAAACAGGGTAAATGCAATCATACAAGCTTTCAAATTTAGAAGCAAATACTTGGCGAAAACAATAATTGATTGCTGATTATAAATAGTTTTCCTAAAACCAAAAAAGTTCAAAATAACCTTGTCCTAAGGAGTATTTTAGTTAGCAAAGTGTGACTGTTTAAAAAGTGTTGTGAAATTTTTTAATCAAATTGACATCAACAATTTCTTTTTCAATATTGAATTCCCACATTAGCATCTTGATAATTATTATTGTCATACATCAAATTTTTGCAATTACAAATATCTGTCGCATCTAAAATACTTGCATTTTACAAAATTTTTGGCAATAAAGGATAAAGCTTAAAAAATTTCCTCGATTTTCCATATCTGATAAAGTTTGAAATAACAATTTGTGATTAGCAAATGAAATAGGAATTGTTTTAGTGTATTTAGGCCTTTTGATGTTAACATTATGTAGCGTAATCTGAATCTCTTCTCTATTATAATAACACAATCATTAGTCTGAGCACTTACTTAAAAACTTTGTTTTTTATTGCCAAAATTAATAATGCCATTTCACTGTTCGCAGTTTTAACAGTAAAATCATATGGCAACGCAGTTTCTTCAAAAAATAAAACTAAAATAAACTTCTTTCTAAAAAGTCTTTAACAAAGACTGATTATGATAAAGCCACCTAAAAACTGGAAATTACAATTAAGCGGTAGACTCTTGATTTCTAATAGTACGATACAAATATCAAGAAAGTAACATTTTCTTGATACTGATTACTTTATCGATCATTTTATTTTTCCGAATAAGATTATTACGGCTTATCATCATAAAACAAGATTTGGCATGGGCTACAGTAAAGTTGTGATAATCAAGATGATAAAGCAATAATTCATTTGAGTTAAATGAAGTTCGTTTGACATTAATATGAAGACAGAGTCAGACTGTTTTGCGAAAATTGAATAGAGAATTTTGCCGCAATTTCCGCTTGACAAAATTTTAAAATTATAATTTGGAAAAAGAAATTTTTAATTTTCAACTCAAAAATGACACAGACGCCTTTGCTTAGAAATGAATTTTCCTTCATGCTTACTTTTATTACTGCGCTAGAATGTCAAATAAAAAGCCAAATAGTCAGAGGAAGAGAAGAGGAGGAACTCATTCAATTGTTTTCATAATTGATGCGATCGGATGGAAGGATAGGCCAATATGGGCAGAATAATGTGCTACCATGCCACCATCGCTTAATAGTTGACAGATATGCTTCCCTACTATTATCATTGTTTATTCTTCCCTTAATTGACAATGCACCTTGATAACTTATTAACCTGTGTAAATTGCATTCCTAATGTGTGTATTGTACAAATGGTACCTATCCAAGGATAGAAAGAAAGTGATTGAGAATAAATGAAAATATGCTGCTTGCAATTGCAAACTTGAACCACAAGTTTTCTACAACCCATCCTTACGAAATTTCTACAAGGTAAAGAGTTTCCCTAAATCTTCCCCATCAGAAACAGAAATCCATTCACACAACAGTGAGTCTGTTTATGTCATTAATAATTGGAAGTATTAATTTCGATAATTTATTTAGTAATCGAAAACACTCGCAATACCTATACGGTTTTGTTTACATGGAGAGATGAAAGGGCAAGGAAGTGAAAAGTGAGTCCGGAAAACTCTTACATCTATATGGGAACACAAAAGATGAACTTCTTTTCTTCTACTACAGAAATTTTGTAGATTCAATAAAATTTATGGCTTATGAAAAGTATGGTGCTAGACATGTTCAATATGTATATGCAAAGATAGAAGAGGATTTGGTGCTGACTTAAGCCGCATGATTTGCGAGGGTTTCATCTGTATAGTGTAGAGATTACGAAGTCGGAGATTAGCTGGAAGCAGAAACCCTATTGATGCAAAGAAAGCACACAGATAATCATTTTTCTTGACCATTATTGTTGCCGAGGAAACGAACATAGCTTGTTGAGGTCATCTTGGAGAAATGAAGTTGTTCTTTCAGGAAAGTCTCGAAAAAATGAAAGTACTACAGAGATACGCCTGCATATGAGAAATTCCGTTAATGATGTTCGTCATCGTTTGGTTTCTTGACCTCAATCACTCAACAAAACCCCAAAACCCTTGACACCCTTGACCTCGTTGATTGTAAATGCCGCAGTAACATTTCTCTCAAAAACAAAATGAATAAAGTATTACTTTGAAGAACTTTTAGACTTCTAAAAAGGAAAATATATATATGCATAGAGGAGGTCCACCGTAGTAGACCTTAACTTCTCTGCTACCATACGTCAAAGTGCATGCTCTGCTCACATCAGTAGGTGGTCTACCCTATGAGATGACAATTATGAATTATTCTTGCATTTCAGGAAGTTGTGCTAAGCTTTGACAGTTACAGTATCATCTGATGTTGATGATGAGTGGAGAAGGAGAGATGTGTCACTGTTATCAGTATTCATTATTGTAAATGAGCAAAAAGGAAAAATGAAAACGTACCTAGTTGCTGATGATTAGGCAACGGACAGATATCCGGCATGGTTGCTGTGAACCCAGACATTAGGGTAGAAAGCCTGCTTCTGGTTCAGACTGAATCCGGAAGTATCACATTCGATATCTGCCCAAGTATTATTCGCCAACGAAATCTGTGTGTTGCATGAAAGCTATGACTGCTGCCGTTAATGATAGACGGATGACGATGCTGCTGCCTTTGCGGTGGGAGCTAATGCTCAAGAAGCAAGCGAGGGCGGAGCTCTTTCTTGCAAGCCTAGCCTTTTGATCGCCTACTTGGCCTCAATCTGTATATCACTTGCAAGACTCATACAGACAACAGCACTGATGAGATCTTCATTACATGAACACCATTGTCCCAATCTAAAGTACTCAAATTCATGAAGTTCTGATATCAAATTGAAAGCCATAATGGTCGGATACGGATTAATTCGGTTGGCTTATTTCTGTTTCCGGATGACGTAAATGAATACGATAAAGCAGGAATATTATGTGAAGGGAACAGCTGCACTACAACTACAGCCACAATTGGAACTTTAACTGCAGCAGCATCTCTAACGATTGGGATGGATAGATTAGAGAAATGGCGAGTATATGCAAGTGCAAACCACCGTAATGTTAGAAGTCATCGGTTGGTTTCACCTTCACTTTAGTGTCGCATATTTCCCGGATTTCCCAATCATTTCAACAAATTTTATTCAAAATCTCATTAAAATTTTGTTGCATTTTTCACGAAGTAAGCTTACAAGTATGGTATATGATAATCCCTCGTTCATTTGATTGGCTTCAAAATGAGGTTCTATCATTGTCATTTTTACCATAACAGCACATTATCTTAGTTATTTATTTATTTTTAATTTCTTGTTGTTAAAATATCACTTTCTTTCTTGTGATATCAGATTAATTTCGACTGTCGTCAACCTTTCCACCTACTGCGGCATACTCAAAATGTGGAGCATTGGCCCAAAAAACTCTTAATTTTCTGCATTTCAATTCAAGTAGGGCGGCACCATACAAGGTAATAACAAACAGCAGATGGATTCAACGACTGTTCGATGTATCAGAATTTCTGACCTCATTGCTATCAATAAATAAGCTATCTTGAATCACCGGGGAACTCGTTTTTGAAGATCACTGATTTCAGTTATGCTAATTTGAAGCAAATGGACAGGCCTCAAGATAAAATCTCTCAATCCATCACTCAGCAAATGAAACAAGTTAACTTGAATCGTACTTAGTTCTGAGAATCTCCTTTAAATAAACGCTTGTCATCCTTTGTCGGTTAATTGATCCAGTAGCAAACACTATCAGAAAATCGATCGTCCATAAGCTTGTTACAGTAACTATACTGAAAATGAAATTTTATACAAATTCAGTTAGAAATCACTTGGCAACTTAGTGAGTAGAATAATATCATTTGTATGCTTTTTTTTTCTCTTCTCTAAGATGCTCCGTTTCGGATTTCATTCTTCGAATAATGTGGTCAATCCCTCCCAATATTCTCGCCATCCTGAAAATATTTATCCAGCAAAAATTTGTTCCTTGAAAGGCGCTACGCTTACTCTTGATTTTCTCAAAAATATTGAAGCAACTTCCGTTTAATTTCCAATATGCATACAAGGATTTAGATAAATACTGTAAAACATTTATGGAAATCGTTTTTTTTTTTTAATCTCTGAGAAAATCAGGAATTAGTTGTAAAATAAGGGGAATGATTGAAAGATATTAGTTCAAATTTAAACTGCAATCTTTTGCCGTTCTGCAGACATTTCTTTAACATGTTTTTTTTATTATCATTAAGAGATGGATGGTTCACTTCACTCTGACAAACACATCTGAAATGTTTTCAACAGGCTGAAGGCCCGAATTATTTGAAGGATCTAAAGTGACTTTTATGTGGCTAATGCGATGATTGATAAAGTAAAGATGTAAAAATGAAGGATATTAATAAATTATTAAAGAATAGTTCTTAAGAGAATATGTCATGCAAACACGTTCCTATTCTGCATCAGAACAACATCAAATTCATTAGGACTCACCGAGTTCATATCTTACATCCTTACCGCTGCCATTTTCAATTCATTGACAGTACTACATGTCAGTTACTGTTATAAAGTAATAAAGCATGAAAAGTCGACAAATAAATAAATAAAAGGATGAATGAATCGACATTATTCAGATGGATAAGTTCAGTGGTTTAAGTCTAGGACAAGGAGTATTTGGGATTTATGGACTATTTAAGGTAGAATAAAGTAGTTCTATACAATTCTGATGTGAAGAAAGATGAGATTCAGTTGGAACGAAAAACTCGCAAATATTATTTCAACTTCTCTGATAGAAATAATATATCCTCTTCCACTATCATTTCCTATCTTCTCTCTTCTTCTCGTTCAGGGAATATTGATCAAAATTTGAAATGCTATTACTGCAAGGTGAATCTAGTCCAGACAGACGTAAATAGGCATAAAATAAATGCTCTGTAATGATAGCTAATAATATAAGCAACGTTACATTAGAAGATAGATAGAGAAACATTTCGTTGTTTTAATGGTAGCAATGGATGAAAACAATTAAGACAGGATTCTGTAAAGGTGATAGTGCGCTAAAACACGGTTCCAGCAATGAGTAGAGCAGTAAAATGATGGACAGCTGGGCTATCGCTGCATGATTGCTGCGCCAATCCAGTAATAAACCAAAAATTACTACATTAACGCTCATCCCATGTATGGCAACATACGGTCACACAAATTACATTAAGCAAACGAATATTTCCCTTTTCTTGAACCAACAAATTTAAAAAGCGCCAGCAAGCAAAATTGATATACTACCTACCTTCTCCTGTTCCAGATAATTTCAAAAGTAAATCCATTACGTATCTCAACTTTGTCGAAAATGGTGTCGTCTCTTCTTAATGCAAGAAAGTGATTCTTTACTAGTGCAGAACTACTAGTAATTAAAAGCAGTATAAAGTACCTGTCGTGTAATCCAACTGTTGAGAAATGTATAAAAGCATTTGAGAATAATCACTGAAATTGTATTCACACTGGACGATGACTCGAAAAGAAATCAACGCAAATTAAATAATGTGCATAACATGAACCTCCTTTTACCTCTTCCTAGAATCACAACACATAAAAGAGAGGAAAACAGAGGGAAAATTTTACAAGTATTGCAGAAAGACCATTTGTTACATGATACCTTCGAATCTGATGTATATGTTCTATACTGATTTACAGATAGGATGAATTAAAATATATTGACGAAAACAATAATCGTAGGTTTTTTCTTCGAGCTACTCCTGAAGTGTTGTACTATTCCATAAGAGACCGGAAGCTACATAAAAACGGACATTAGAAGCTTACAAAAACGAAAAAAGGCAAAAATCTGCATAAAGACTAGATTAAGACAAATCGGAACAATTGCAATACTTCATTTACTTTACTCTGCAAAATATATCTAATCATTGTTGTCAACTGATTCAAATTCAAGTGGATAAGTTTTTCAATAGAATTTTTATTTCTTTATTCAAGTTTGGAAAATCTTTCCTACTCTTTGAAACACAACTGATTCTAACTTTTTTCGCAGCGAAATTAATCAAAAAATATGATTTTATCACAAGGCAAAGATATTTTCGCTATGATGGATTGGTATTCAAGGCCATAACAGCAGGTACTCTATGGACAAGAAAAAAGTGGATACTTTTTCGAAAACAAACTTAACTCAAATTAAACAAGGACGAAATTTGAATTAATCTTTTTCCTATGAAAATGTTATGTCAGGCAAATTTTTGCAGAAAATTACCGATGAATTTCAAGCTTTAGTCGATACATTTTCTAACATATTTTAGAGATGATGGAAATAAAATTAAAAACAACAGAAGACACCATTTATGATTATAAGATTAGAAATACTTTAAAAGTTCCTACGTACTATTTTTCTATGTAATAGTGATTATTTTTACTACCACATTTATCTTCCTAACAAATTTATTTTATTTTCATTATGCTGCACAAACTATAATAAAATTAAAACTAATATCCTAATGATAATCGTAAGATTCTTTCATGTATAGATAAAAAAGTTTTAACGATACCACTTTTGTTGGGATGCCAGATATTACTGTATCACTATCTAGCAGTGATGCAACAAAACTATTAGAACTATCATGCATAACCTTTCTTTTTGCCTGAATATTTATTTGCAAAATTAATCTGATCTAATTAAGGAGAATTTGAAGGTCTGTTAAATATGAGGTAGGTAATTATATTTCCCATGAAAATAAGGATAAATGATAGCTTTGAATTTTACTGACAATAAAAATAAGAGGTAAAATAATTGGAATAACAAGATATCATTTCTTATACAAGCAGAAAGAAAATGTGTAAATAGAAAAAGGTGAACTACTTTCAAATGTCTGGAAAATTTCAAAAAATTTACTACATTATTGATGCTTTTGATTGGTTTCATTGATGCTAGAGGTTCTTTTGGCACTGTTCATTACAGACCCATCACAATCAAATCAACATATTCATTCTCAAAAAAGAGACAAAAAAAAAACCTTTCCATTTCAAATCACTTCGTTCAATCAACCCAGTGGTTAAAACGGTTTTAAACAGAGTAGTTGAAGGTTTGGAACCGAAAAACTATCCGAAAAAAGTCTTTTGAGAATAGAAATGAGAAAATTTCATTCGCTTGCGAGCTTGCTATGAAATGGTGGAAAGCAATTTTATCGAGTTCGTTGGGGTAGGGGGGAGGGAAAAGGGAGAAGTGGGGAAAGGTTTCCTTACTATTCAGTTCATTCTCAATCGTCCTCATGATACCCAATAGATTTGAGAATGCTACTGATAGCTTTTGCTGGATGCCACTAATAAGATTGTTCTTTTGTAACACAAGTAATATTTCATTTCAGTCATCTCCGACATACTACTGAAATGTACAGTGTTATCTCTGTCACCTATATCGATGCTATTTTTGCATATAGTACCACCAGCAGTTCAATATTCTGGATGTGGCATTCCCTTTCATTTAAGCAGTCTTACTCCCGTGCCTTCTTTTGCAAAATTAAAAATGAAATTTCACACGGTGATTTAGGTAAAAAAATTGTTACGAAACATATATGAGTCCGAAGAACAAATCCGACAAATTGAACTAGGAATTTGATTAATTTTAATAAAGGAGAGTAATTATTTCTTCAAATATATCAAATTCCATATATTTCACAAAATTTAAAATGATAATGAGGAAAGATTCCTCAAGTTCTACCGTATTTTACTTTCCAACACTTGTAATCACTTTTGTTTTCTAATGAACAAATGAAAACATGGCGAAAATCAATCAGATTGCAGCCCCAAATGTTCCTTGACATTTCCCTCACGGTAGCAAGTAGAAACTTTAATTTGAGCCAAATAGTAAGTAAGAACTTTAATTTGAGCTCCTGGATTTTGTCTAATTCGTGCAGTGATGTTCACTGTTTCAAATTTTTTTAAATAATTAAAAAAAAATGTCCATACTGCACTGCATATAAAACAATTTCAGTTGGTTAAAATAAAAAATAAAGGAAGGTTAAAAATATACAATATTCTGTGGAAGTCAGAACTAACTTGATAAAGAGACAACCACAGTGTTCTCATAGTACATTGAATGAGGCAAAAGTACAAATTTGTTTTCAGAAATATCAATAATACCCATGTTTTACAACTGATTGAAACCCTTCAACTATGCATTTTTTAATTCACATTAATCAATATACGTCTATCGGTGAAAAACACCAATAAGAAAGCGATTTAAAAAATAGTCAACGTGATTGTGGGAGAGTCACAACTTAACCTTTTTGATTATTCGTGCAGTTTTGATTTCTAATTATTCCTGATCAATGATTGTCAGGAAGTTAAATTTTTGACAGTAAGGCTTCCTTTTGAAATCTGTCAATTGTAAAACATCGATCTTGTTGATGTTGCTGAAAATAAATTTGTATGCTTGTCATATTCGATCAGTGTACTATGAGAATACTGTGATGAAAACTCTGATTGCCTCTTTATCAAGTTAGTAAGGTTAGATAAGACTACAAAAAAACAAAATTAATGGTGCAAACGAATAAATTTAATAAAATCATACGACTTGTAAAGTTGCAAAAAAGGCTTTTACCGTTGGTAGCAATTCTTCCAGCCCATTCCACTAAGAGAACTGTATTCAAGTTTTTTAAAATTTCTAATGGTAACAGGAATTCCTGAAACAAAATTAATAAATAACTACAAAGTGAGGAAAAATAACAGAATTTAGAAAATGTCGTTTTTGCTAAAAGTACTGCCTCAAAAAATCCAGAGGAATAATTTGCAATGGTCATAAAGTGTTAAAAGGTGACTATTTTAATATATTGAAGAGAGAATAAACAAGGAAAAATAGTACTGATTTAATCCGTGACTGAGACTCAAACAATATGGCCAAAAAATCTTTAACATGAGCAGCTGATAGGCTAGTACATTTTCGCAATTAGTGCATTAACAATACTACTGATAATTTTATCACTAGGAAAAAAGTGCAAATCCACTTAATCTGAATGGCAATTCGAGTATCAGTTCACATTAAGTAAATTTTGCTTTTTTCAATGTTCGTGTAAGGTAAAAAAGGTCTAATCTAACTTGTGTTACTTCAATTACCTGCATGACTTGCCTGATATTCCAAAATTATTGTAGTGACCCAAGCTAGAATAGACTTTTTAGCCCTAGTGTATTGAAAAATGCGATCTACTTAATGTGAACATTAATTAATACGAATTACTGAAAGAAGACAGCAACTCAGTGATCTCATTATTTGAAACAGCCAACTTCATTAAATTCTCAAGATCTCCAAACTCCGCAAATAAATTCTTGATTTGATTTTTTTTTTAAAAAGTATTGTTGCTTATAGTAAATTGTATTGCTAACAATTCTTCAATGATAATTCTAGCAACATCGTCAAATGCTTGTTGTTCCACCGCAAATGAAGTAGTTTATTCTGGCTCATCAAAAGCTTTTGCACAATATAGCATTTCATAACAACACAGTAGACATGCGCTACTGCATGCTAAGACTTTTTCCACCAATTGAATAAAGCAACAAAACGATTTCTCCATGTAGTAATAAATGGAAGAACGCTTTCAATAAGCAAACAATCATCCATCTGATTAAACAACAAGATTGGGCAGAAATAGACAAATACTAAACAATTCGGGAGTTGAATGAAGACAATCATCACGAAAAAATAAAGCCTTTTTGGTTAAACATTAACGAAAATTTGCCTCCTAAGTAAATCAGCTGTGTTAAGATTATTCCAATTAGTCACCACCATTCAAGGATCATCAAATTCCAAAAAGTTTGGGGACTGTTTTAATCCAAATTTTCAAAAAGTACTGCCACTACTTTCATGCAAACCATATGACAGTGTCATACCAAACTAATTTTTATTGAACTGCTAAGCAAATCTTGAAACGGTAACTTTAAACAGTTTGTTCATCCTCATCGACACAGAGAGGTATACCTTTAAAAAGTCCTATACGTTTGGTATATATATATATATATATATATATATATA
>NW_018108186.1:652772-657330 GCF_000183805.2 Loa loa | reverse complement strand
TATATATATATATATATATATATATCGCCGTATAGCTCACCAACCCACTTTTTAAAAAGAAAATTTAAAGAGATATACTTCACTGTTTAGGATTATTTTTGTACTTTAAGTCAAACGAACGGAAATGAGACAACTTCATAACCACTAATTTTCGAGTAAGTTAAAATCATAGGTGCATAACCAACCTTGTTCCATATAAGAAGTACCAAAATTAATAAGTCTAAACCACCGTTCAATCATGCCTACAAAACCATATGCATTTAGCGAAATCGAAATAATCAACTTGACATTGACCTACATCACCTATATCAATGTATGTAAATTAGTTTAAGTAGTGATTGTAGGCAATGACTTTTTTCTTTATTCACTTCAGTATAAATCATCATAATGGTAACAGAATAATAAATATCATTTCGAAACTTTACAGAATTTACAGAGCAGTATTAAATTAAAGTGAGTGAAACTTCGGGATTGCACTTGACCACTCCATAAACAATGAGAACAAAGAAGTATAATCACAATCCAATCAATCGATAGTTTTCACAACCGGCATGATAACTGATATAAAACCATGGAATCGCTGAGTTAAACTTCAAAAGAGTAAACAAGCTTAACCTTGCAAAATTACAGCACTTGAGTAGGAAGTTCATCAATTTAATCATCAGTTGGCGCCAAATTTCACTTGTCCTAAGGACAGGATAGATAATAAAAGAAATCTCTTTTTCTTGTAACAGAAATACCAATATCTGCTTTGCAGATATTGCATGAGAAATCATCCATTGATAAGTTATGCAAAGAAATTAGTTACAAATTCTGGTCTTTGAACATTTGACATATTCAGGTTTCATTCTTTCTCACTGATAACCTAATCTGCTAAATATTTTACCTGCTGCAATGAGAAGCAGAACACCTCGCTTACAAAAGTATAATAAAAAGTGAGATGAAATCAACATTTCAAACACATCATTCCGCATCACGTTAATGGAATCATGTGGCAGTAACAGGTGAATAACCTGAATAGCTAAATTTCTAGTTTAAATTAGATTTAAACAATACAATAAAACGAGCTTTTACTATTAAGAAATAATTTGGTTATAAAATACGAGAAAAAATAATCTCTAGTCGAATTACTGTCACATATATAACCAAAAGAAAAAAAGTGACAAAAAAAATACTAAGGAGAGGCACTTTTAACTAGATAACACAGCTCTTCTTTCACATTGAGGCATTTGCATACAAATTGTCGACAACACATATAAAGCACACAGCTTTTGCTACTGAGTAAATTTCATGTAACTAAGCAACAATATCAGAAAACTGCTCGTGATCGTTTTCAATTTCATTTCTGGGAAGTGAAGTACAAAATTATTTTCCTTCATAAAAATGTATCTAATGTCAACCTGTTTTCCTCTGCAGAAATATGCTATGACAGACGATAGCAATGATTTAAACATAACGAAATACTAAATGAAAGCAAAAATAACCTTGTTTACATAACAAATTCGTAGCTATTATTGGCTATATTAATTTTAATAAAAAAGAAAAATTGACATTGATTTAAATATTAACTGAAGTATTGTAAATTCGTCAAACAAGTTTTGCATATTGCCGGTAAGCATGTTTTAATGATACTAAAAAAGTTAATTATTTGAAACATCGTGAATAAAAATCGTAAATTCATAAAATAGGTTTGAATCAGACAACAGTTAGCTCCCTGAATCATAGCGAACTGTAGTGCACAACCATAACATAATTCATATTTTATTATTAGTTTTGAGTAACGACATTTATTTCGAATTATTCGCTATTTCTGTATTCAAATCATCGATCAGTGTGGAAGGTGTGCTTATCTAAAATAAATGTAGTTATTTTATGAAACAAAAAATATGAAAAAGGAATTTAAGTAGTCGATAAAGCCAATTCATCTATATCTGATTGATATGCTGCATAATCGATAAAACAATACTCTTTATATTTTTCTCGACTTACCAGCAAATACATTACTAATTTCAATTTATAATCGAGATGATCAGAAAATATATTACGCAATAAAATGAGAGTCACTTTGGGAATATCAATTCCAGGAAGCCCACAAGCAGATATGCATAAGATCAGGCGATAAGAAAAAGATTTATGCTTCTTCGTTACTTAACCTCAAAGAAGGACGAAACTGTGGGGATATTCTAAAATTGAAAAATAATACGGCCCAGATTTAGAAGCAAAAAACACACTTTTTCAAGACTACTCAAGAATTACGGCAACAAAAAAAGGAAAAAAAGCTCCCCTAAAAGTTGATTTTTAGTAGACATATAGTGGTGTTTAAATTTAGATCACTGTGATGAGTAGAGCGCATCAATGAATCACTCTACTAGTATGAAGCAGAAAATATTCATAAAACAGGAAATATTAATACAGTGATTTTCTCAATACTGCGCTTTTCCAAAATTATACTGAGAAAAAAATTCTTCGTGAAAATTACGTCGAATAGTTCACCTCTCTTTGAGTAATGCTTTTCTCAACAAGTGAAACAGTAGTATCACCAGTGACTGGATCGATATACTCATTTCTTTCAAATGACGTTTCATTTTGCAAAATCTTCTCATTTACTGGTAAAGAAGAATTGCTGTGTTCTTCTGTTATATTTGCCAACCTCTGCAAGAAATTATGACTATTTATTTCATTTCCTTACAAGAAGGGAAAAAAGCACATGACTTAAAATTTCAATTTCTCACGAATAACAAGCTTACGCTGCTAATTTGCTCAACCTGTTGCATTACTTCTTCCGCTGCTTTGGAGTCAGCTTCCAGAGATTTAAACCTGAAGAGTAAATGTGGAAAAAATATATATATAATTGCTTTCGCAATGTAAGACTACTTTCAGCGTAAAAATTCGCAAATTGAGCAAGTGTTCTAACATTGCAAATATTGACTCCTCTCCCCTCCGTGAAATTTGAGAAAGCTGCTTACAGTGATTCATACGATAAGGAACTAATTGTATCAAGCAATTTTCTTCATCTGAAGCAGTAAATTACCTAGCTTGCCGCCATTCCTGACGTTTTTGATGCTCCATAGCTCGCTGTTCAACTGAATTTAATGGTTCGCCGCTCAGAATCGGGGATGGAGAACACGCTGCCATACGATTTTCGGCTTTTTTTGTGCGTATTACAGCTGGCATTGTGCGAGGCACGGCACTACAAAAATCGTTTGCAGTTCATCAAAAAGAAAAAATGATTTACAAATTTCAGAAAGACAGCGATGTGAATTTCGGTTTGAGGGCCAAAAAAACCAAAAAGGGTAATTTATGACATATAAAAGTTTACAGCAAAGACTGTCCCAAGAAAAACTAAGCCTTACTTGCGAATAACTTCCGCGATTTATATGGCTAGCATGTATGAACGAGAATATATAAGGAACAGTTGAGATAATTCAATGTTATTCACCTTCGTATTTATACAACGTACACTAACTCCAACATGAATGAGCGTTTTATTCAATATAACAGTTAAGCCAAAATGGGAATTGTGAGCATTTACGTCGAAAGCAAAGTTCTAAGTTTTAGGCTTGGACAATTGATGCGAGCAGGGCGCGCAATTTTATACTTTTATTACTGAAATCCAGAAAATGAGAAAACCTATTATTGAGAATATGCTCGAATGAACGATCGAGATCATCATCTGCAGGGCTGAAGCATATTTGTGCTGATCCGCTCGCAACTTTTCTAGTTTCTTCTTCTTTCATTTTTCGAATTTCATCGTCATTTAGTAATGGTTTTTTTGCTGAAACTAATAGTTCAGAAATAAATGATTCTGCTAATCAAATTGTGAAATTTGAAATTTAATGAAACTTAATCCATCCATCTCAGGAAAGAACGAAAGAACAAAGCAGGTGTTCCTCATCAAATCTGAGTAGGACTGTCGTCCGGAAAAATACGAAGTATATAATTTTATTAGCTAAACTCGCATGTTCAGAATGTTAGCAGAACACCCGCACTTGATCTCTCTACTTTCTCTACTTTGAAAATTTTGAAGAAATCGTTAAATAGTTACCCGCCTATCCTTGCAAGTAATTCAACAGTTAGTTTAATCAAGACGTGTAGGACAAAAAAAATTAAGGTGAAAGTTTTACCTTAACTGAAGGAAAATTTGATAACAATTACAAGGCACTTCAAAATGATCACAAAAAATAACACTATGGTAATATCAAATAAACGAGAATGATGCGATGCAATAACAAGTTATCAAAACGAAAAATTTTAAAACGATGAAAAGAGGACCAACAAAATGATGACAATAGCAAACTAAATCAAAATCATGCAAACATTAGTGAAAGTGTACATTGCAGCAAGGCGTTTCTATTTTTTATTCGTCGATATATCAGAAGGAAATTATTTCCAACCGATTGATTTCGTCATCGCTTTCTTCATCTGCAGATGAAGCAACCTATCTTCTTATTGTTGGGTCTAAATATTTTACTAAAATAATAACAGTTCAACGTCACCAAACAAAATCCAAAAAATCCCAGGTCAAAAAACCTCTCTGTTCCTTTTTCTTCCTGCCTCT
>NW_018108186.1:649507-652593 GCF_000183805.2 Loa loa | reverse complement strand
AATAATGCAAGAAATGATTGATTTTAATGGAATTGGGTGTTACAGAAACTAATAGCCTTCATCGATTCCTGACATCTGACTTTACTTTTTTTGCTGTCGTATGACATCTTACTGATAATTTAAAAATTCATAATTTCATTTGTTCAATTTCAATTCTCCTCTTTTTATTTGGAAAATAAAAAAAGTGTCGAAATCGAAAATTAAAAACAAAAATGATGCGATGCAATAACAAGTTATCAAAACGAAAAATTTTAAAACGATGAAAAGAGGACCAACAAAATGATGACAATAGCAAACTAAATCAAAATCATGCAAACATTAGTGAAAGTGTACATTGCAGCAAGGCGTTTCTATTTTTTATTCGTCGATATATCAGAAGGAAATTATTTCCAACCGATTGATTTCGTCATCGCTTTCTTCATCTGCAGATGAAGCAACCTATCTTCTTATTGTTGGGTCTAAATATTTTACTAAAATAATAACAGTTCAACGTCACCAAACAAAATCCAAAAAATCCCAGGTCAAAAAACCTCTCTGTTCCTTTTTCTTCCTGCCTCTTTTTCCTACTCCATATTAATCAATTCAGTGATAATACACCTAAAACCGATATAAAAAATCCATAAACTTAAAGAATAATGTATGAAGATCTTGTAATTCTAAATTACTTTAGAGAAACTGTTTCAAGAAACAGATTTGGCAGCATGGATTCAGACAATTAACATCCAGTAGTACTGAAGGAAAAATGTGAAAGGTTTGAAAATTATGTCATAAATTAGAAAATAAGTTGCATGCAACGAAAAAAAATCATGTAAAATGTACTTACTATCTAATAAGAGCAAGTGTGTGTATTTCTCTAAGAAATGAAATACTTTGAAAATTGATAAAATGATTTCTACTATTTCGGTATGGTAAATGCAGGTTCACTGATTCAAAATCTAACGGCTTATCTGTGGTAAGCAAATGAAAGAAGTCAGTAAAAATTTTAACGCTCAAACTTGATGGAAAATTGAAAAATCTGCATAGGGACATGTAATTGCAAAAAGAAGCAGGGACAATCGAACGGATGGGGAGAAAGACAACCTATTTTCAGGTAGCAAGTATGAAAGGAATTTTTTTAATATCTTCAACTCTCGAATATCTAAGTGAATCAAATTGCTTCACTTAACCAAGCTGTCTTACTCCCCTAGTTAGAAGAATAAATTTTTTAAAAATTTCGAAGAGCTCCACAAAATTTTTATGGATCCTCTCAAATTTTATATCATAACTTGCTGAATGGCAAACAAGTTTGAGGGAAATCAATGGAAAGTATCTACATAGTAGATAAGTGGAAGTGACTACAAATAAACGGCTATAACAACAAGAACGCACGATAAATTACAGAAGCAGTACTCCAACGGATACCACAGCAATATAAGTTGACGGCCATGATCGTTTTACATTATACGCAGGCATTCTGTACGACTGAAAATTTTCTAATATTTTCGAGAACTTTCGAAAGAATGGAATTATACTTGACAATATTTAGAAATGAAAGTATTTTCAATCAAACTATTAAATTTTTTTGGTTTATAAACTACAAATAAAATAAAATTTATATCCACTAATATTAGTGAGAAGTGCTTCTCAATTCCAAAATTACACCAACTATCAAATTTTTCAACTTCTTACAATTTGATTTTTTTCATAAAGTCCATAACTTTTTCCAAACTTTGTTAAAACTTGTTTTAGTGAAGTGCTGTCAACGAAATTTTTTCCTTTTTTCCAAAATCACACGCTTCGAATCCTAATTCTAGGAGTAAAAGCAAGCGACGAATCACAATTCAAAGAACATTATACAAATATCACATATTGCCGTGCTTTTCCCCCACTCTGCCAATCAAATACATAACTGACTCCAAAACGGTTATCTATTCAAGAACTAACAATTTGAGAGATGGAACTCTCTACTTTACCCAAAAACAGGCTCGGGAAGTATGCAAAGCTCGCAAAAAAGAAAATTTCAAGCGACAAGCAGTGGAAAAATCATGCTATTAAATGGAACAGTCGAATATTATTGTTCTGTTAGTGCATTTCTTTATCCATGTGTGTTAACAACACGAACAATAAAATGTATCGCAAAAATAAAGAAAAAAATCTTATTTAAAACTGCTAACCAGGAGGAAGGGTGGATTTTGTCGTAGGGTTAGCGTCTGGCCTTTTAATTTCAATCTCGCGCTCGAATTTTTCTAATTTCGATGAAAATGTCAACCGTTCGGGATTCGGAGTAGACGACCAAAACGACGTGGATGGAGATGAGGACTGAAAACGGATTCTTTTTATTCCATCTTAGTTTTACGAACTAAAATTTGAAACATTTCAGAGAGTTCATCTACGGTTAATCCACTTCTTACTTTAAAATTTGACAGAGCAGAATATTTCATTTCTGCCTTAAAAGATCACTCCCTTCTGCAAAAATTATATTTTAGAAAGCTTTTAGTAAGTAACGATTCGAGCGATTAGAAAGATGTAAAGATGCCCACAAAAAATGTTTGGCTATACTGCCAGGAATTTAAATAAGTAGAATATGACATGATTTTCCAGAAAAAAAGACCTGCACTGACGAAACTGTACGTTCTTTTTGTTTTTCAAATTGTTCATCAAAAGAAGTAAGCGGTGAAGATGCACCCACTGCATTACCATTCTACGAATAAATATAATTAAATTGCAGCAAAATTTTGGAAAGTATCTTAGTCGAAGAAATTTTCATCTTGTATTTTTTAAGCATATTAACTGATAGTTTGAATCTATGCCAGCCTAGTTGTACTGACAGTTCAGCTCTTCCTTTAATTATAAAAAATTGGGTTACTATTGATGAGTTTGTTTTCATCCTGCAATACTCCATATAAATTCTCTATTAAAGAAGTATCATTCATGCAAGAAACGCCAGAATTACAGTTACAACCGTTTGTGACAGATTTTGGTAAGTGTTATTCTGATTTGTTAAGATGGGACATCAGCAATAAGCGCCAATATCCACGTTGTTTATGGATCCATATATATATATATATATATATATATATATATAGTAGAAGAAACATAGAATAAGG
>NW_018108186.1:632558-648819 GCF_000183805.2 Loa loa | reverse complement strand
AGTATATATATATATATATATATATATATATATATATATATATATATATATATATATATATATATATGTAGAGAAACATGAATAGGAAAGCGAGAAAATAAAAAGCGACGAGCACTCAACCCAAAGTGTTAATATTAAGTCTAATTTAGTTTCAAAAAAGTAACAATGAGGCATATGAAAAACCCGTGACTAACACCATTAAATGTTACTTTATTTGATTTAAAAGTTGAAAAATTTTTGGAAATTCTAGTAAAATTAGCAAGGGAACGATATCAAATTTGAAAAGAGGGCCAAATTGCATGTAAGAAATTAAACGTTGGGAAACAGAAAAAGCCATTTTTCTGAATTGTAGCAAAAAAAAAAAATCACAAGCAAGGAACAGCACAAAAGAACAGCGAATCTAGACAGTTGTATTCAATCTGATATTTAACCAAAAAAACTCCACAGTCTTTATTCTAGGACTAAACGGCAAGAATATTTGTAAATCTAAAACATCCCACCTAACAAAAAATTATGGATATTCTTCAAGAAAAACATGATATGTCTGTTACCTGATTTGGAATGATTCGCGGCTTTGGGGCAATCGGAGGAGGTGCAGCTGTACGAAGGTTTGACGTGGAAAATGTAGTTGTATTCGATGATGAAAATGGAGATAAAGGTTGCAGTAAACTCGAAGTTGATGAAGGTGCCTGAAAATTCAGAACTAATCGAGAAATGAGACATATTTATAGCACTGATTTTACCTAATATCTGTAAGTAAAAGCTACACTGCAAATCCCATCTATAGAATTGCTCATCAGAATGGAGACTGCCTCCATCTAAATCATGACAATTTTGAGACGAAACCTTCAACTATCTTGTAATGAATTAGGTATAATGATTTCGTAGGAATTCCTAGTGGACTGCCAAATGAATGGTTCTCTTATCAGAGTGTTTGCTTTAGAAGTCATGGTCTATAGGTAGTTCAAAAGATGTGCGAAATCGCTTTCCTGACTTCGCCAAATTTCCAAAATTTCTGAGCTTTTTTGAGATATTTTGCTTCAGTTTTATTGTCGTCTAACAATTCGAATGACAGAACTGGATTTTGAAAAAGAGAAGTTGATTTCAAGTTCAAAACGAAAAAAATTTCAACTACTCTTTGAATTATATTTAATTTCACTGAGCATCATTAGTCACTAGATTTTTTATCCTTTAAATATGTCCTCTGCTCCCTCACGTTACATTTTATTTGTAGCATGTGAACTTTCCAAGAAAAAGAAATCAAAAATCATCGTTGAATTATTGGTGATACTAGCAGAGACTTGAATTTACGCTTACTGTATTAATTATGCATACCATTCTCGACCAAATTTTAATTTCTTTGCTCAAGTAACCGACCAATATTTATTTTTATAAAGTTAATTATTTGAAGTTGAAGTTACTTATTTGAAGTTATAAAAATTAATGAGTGAGATGTATAGAAAAGTATTAACTGCAGCAGAAGATAAAGAAATAGGTGGAACTGGAGAAGAAGCAGCCAAAGGACTATCAGTCGAAATGGAAGCTAGAGTTCTGATTGTCTCGGAAACTCCAGTGTCCGGTGATGAAGATGGTTTGGATGGTTGTGACGAGGAACAGCTTAATGATTCCTGAATATCAGCGTTTAAAAGAGTATTGGAAATAGTAGTTTGTCGCTCGCCGGATACAACTTGCGTATCATTACTAGTTTGACCCATGAACGAGGAAGATATCTGCAATTTTCGTTTTTTAAATACTTTCTCGAAAACTGAAGGGGGAATAAAGGAAAGGAAGAGTAATCGGTGTTAAAAATGCTCCAAATCGAAATTGTTTTAATCAAATCATGCTCAATATTTGCTTAAAATAAATAGCAGGAAGCTATTACGGTAAAGCAAAGAAATGAAAAACAAAAAAAAAGGGTAGTAATAAGTATTCAAGCCTCCACGCTTCATATTTAAATTTTTAATGCATAAATGACAATTTAACCATTTCCTAGTGCTATCGTCGCTTAAGATTCTAAAATTAAGGTTATGAGAAAACTTACAGCAGTAGAAGGGACACAGAAAGCATCACACACTAGTAGTCGTACAATAGTGCCAGATTGACGTAAAATACGAGCCGCCTCTTCTTGTGAGCATCCTAAGAGAGACTCATCGTTAACCTCCAGAATACGAGTTCCTACCGATAACGATGATGCAGCTGCAGGACCATTTTGCTCCACCTAGAAACAGAATATCAATTTATATGACGTTTACACAAGTAATTCCCTTTAAGCATAGTTTTGAATTCAAATATTACTCTATCTCAACTTTATCACTATTACGCATTTGTGCTTTCTTAAAAGTGAAACGAACCTTTTCGATGAAGATGCCTTCATCAGATTTGTCAAGAGGATTTGCCGGCGGACTACCGATACCACCACAGATATTTAATCCTAGTGCTTCGCCAATATTTCGCTTAATTGTTACCTGTCTTAAGCCTGGTGGTTGTGGCTCATGAATGACTAACAAACGTACTGTCCTATCGCTTTGCTTCAAGGCCTAAAATATAAAACTCTGGACGAAAATGAAGTGAAGACGGATAAGTATTTTAATGAATTTTTTAATGATTTACTGTTTGAAAATGAAATGTAAATCTTTGTAAATGACTTAAGCTTGCTTGGAAGCTAACATGAACGCTTTGTTACCACGGTCATCGGAAAGATGTATTCTGTTTCATGGCAGGTGAACAAAGCACATATTTTTAAAGATAAATAAGAATGAAGCCACTTTATAAAAAATTATAGGAGCAAAACGATTCCATAATATAGCAAATCCAGTACGATAAACTAATTGCAATGAAATACCTCAACTGCTGTTTGATGCTTCGCTGTACGGATATCAGTACTGTTTACCGATAATATTCTGTCCCCAATACGCAGCTTCTGTGAACGACCTGCTGGTGAATTTAATGTTATTTTTGAAATAAATACGCCAGGCGCTTTGATACCGAACGGATGCGAAGAATGATCACTGCCACCAACAATAGATAAACCCAGTGAGTGATTGTCACGCACAAGTTCTACTTCCTGCAAAGTTATTTCATGTACATAAAAATATAAGCTTTATTCAGAAAACTTGCAGGAATGAAGAAAGTTAAAAACGCACCATATGAGTTATCAAGGCAGTCAGTGCTAATATTCCTGCACTGACCTTTAATGGCATTCCTTCCTTGCAGTAGACGAAAACACAAGTTGTAGCCCAGAAAAAACTTGCTTTTGCTAATGTCATTTATAACTTACCTGATTCAAAATTCATGGACAAAAAGGATAATAGACCAACAGTTCCTCACATTTAATGTATGAGAAACACACATATTTATACATAGTATTTGCAAATGGTAACAGAATAACTAACTTCGGTTTTACCATCCCAAGAAGGATCACCAAAACCATATTTCCTTAGTGGCGATATCCGTTCAACTGTGTGTGTTCTTATTGACGACAAACTTAAATACAATTTTTCAAATTCACTTAATAAAGTAAAAACTTGGAAGTTTATCGGGTCAAATATTAAATGTGTGTTTTCCAGAAAGTAACTAGAAGTTATTAGATCAAATATGAGATGTGTATTTTCTAGAAAACAGTCCACCTCGGTGAAGGAGGTATGATAACATTTTGATTGGGACGATCCCTCTGCACCACCAGATAGATGTCACTTCCACTATGTCCAGTTAGTAATGCCACTGCTTGGTCATGTCGTGCACCTCTCATATTTGTGCCATTTATCTGAATTGTATATAAACGAGTGGACTAAACAAAAATATATTTCAGATAGTGAAAACAATTCCTGCAGTACATATCTGTCGTCCGAAATATAGAAATTCGTCTGAAAATCCTTCAGAGGTTTCTGAAAAACCTTACCGAAAGTACGCGATCACCAACGCGTAACTTGCCATTCCTTTCTGCCGCACCTCCAGAGGCAATACATGATATCACAATTACACCACCTGTACCACTTGCAACACTGAACCCCGGCGAACCATTTATATCTCGGCGAATCGTTGTTGAAATCGTCTCCTTCGTCACTGATGATGACGCTTCGATTGACTCCGAGATAAATGAGTTATCAGTACTCTGATTTGGAGATATCTGAAACGATGTTCATATTTTATTTGATTCCAAAATCAAGAAAGCAAAATTGAAATTCCAAAAATCAAAATCCGTACAGTGAAGCTGCTAGCAGCAACATAAGAAGACGGTGTTTCATGCGAATCACGCAAAATCGTCAGCTCTACGACATCTCGAGCGTCCTGCATTGATGTTACTGCTACCTGAACACCAGATATAGGAGAAATTGCTCAGTAAAACTCAACATATGAGTTATTTCTACTTTATGCTATTTTATGATCAAAAACAGTAAGGTGAAACATTGCTTGTTCTTAATATTCCTGAAGTTTACAAACACGGAAGAAAAATAAGAAAACATGCCTGATGACGCACATTAACTACATCTGTTTTATTAACACGAAGCAATTTGTCGCCAACTCGCAGTCCAGCAATCATTGCCGGACCACCATCAGTAAGTTTCGAGACGAATAAACCAGTATCATCATCCTGAAAGATTACCGTGTCACTGTCATCCTCACAATTTTCCAATTTTATAACAAAAATTTTTATAAGTGACCATTCCCTTTCAAACTAACCTTATAAGGTGTTGATTCTAAACCACCAGCAATGGACAAGCCAAGGCCTCCATTTGTATCACGATGAATTTTTATATTCAATATTTCAACACCTGGTGATAACTTTTGCCTACGATCTACTATGCGTTCAATCTGAAAAAGGCTATATGAAATCAAACGCATGAAATCACATTAATTTCCCTTAAGGTTTATACAGAATAAAGACATGTTTGACCACATCTTCCACTAAATTTTTGAAAAATGCTACAAATGATTTTCTTTCGAAATTTGGAAATCGAAAACTGTCAAAAAAGTAAGTGGAACGTCACATAGAAATAAACACAAGAATTTCCATGCATCACTTGTTCGCTCATGGAATATTTTAAAACAATTTTTTGTCATACTAAAAGATCCGAATATATAAAAGGAAATGAATGAGAAATAATAATCATTAAAGCAATAAGAAAATAAATATAAATAGCGCATGCTCTGAATCAATGGCATCGACAAAAATAATTGCCACCGCGCTTCATTGGTAATTAATTATAAGCTTTTGGAGGAGTTTGGGGTTGATTGTTTCAATCGTGTAGTCTAATGTCTATATCTTCCGACATAAGTAACATGCTTTCCTGCTACCAATACCTCCTTCTGTTTCATAAAAATCTTACTGAAAAACCTACACAGTGTTATGTCTAAAACTTTCGACCAACATGTTAACTTCAGAGTAAAACAATACTTGAGTGGTAATTTTTGTTAAAGTGGTAACTTCTGATAATATGGCCAAAAACATCGATTAATCAATCATTTATAACTGTAAATTAATTTATAGTCAAATTAGTGGATTTTGCGACAGTTTAGCAATAGCGGAAAACCAAGTGAATTATTTCGACTTTAGTGAAATCAATAGTAATAAGTGAAATTTTCAACCTCGATTTATTTTACACGATATAGCATAATGAAAATAACGGCAAGAACTATCAAAAAAGACCATGATAGACCTGATAAGTTATCCATTTACTGTATGAATGCAAGTAAATCAAACGGTAAAATATGAAAACAAGATGGAAGCTTACACTGTGATCAAAACCAGCAACTGATGGCAGTACAGGTGGATGTTTCAATGCACTTCGAAGTGAGGCAATCTGAGTTGCTGATGCATTTGGAGACTGTGCACGAGGTGAACCTTCATCAGGACCACGCTTCCTACCAGAATTCAATGCCAGTGTTGGTGGTTTTGTGGACTGCTGCAAAAGAGCAAAAGTCATCAGTTCAAACTGCAAGTAACTGCAAATTAAAAATCAAGTTAATAAAACACCAAGAACATGCAATATATATAGTCTCACTCTATTCTGATACATTAAGAATGAAATCAGTAAATAAATCATATCAAAAAGACATTTTAATTTTAGCGCGTCTCTTGGATGAGATCAATAAATTAGCATAAAATAAAAATAAAATTAATGGAACTATCTCTTATTCATCAACTCATTCGTTATATTGCAGGAAGACCGTTAGATGGAAAAAATTCCTATAAATTTCAACAAGCGTAACGGCACGAAAGCTCTTTAGTGGTGACAAAAAAAAAGTAAGCAACAAAACTTGTCGCTAGGGAAAATGGAGTGCGCAAACCTCCGATGGATTTTGTAAAGCAACGTACTGCTATAAATCCTGAAAAAAAGCGGTTCAGCTTCCCTACAATTCGCAACTTCCCTATTAACCTAGAAAATTTGAAAAAAAAAAGTCTTACTTAAAATCACTTAAAACTAGAAGGCAATGGATTTACTCACCGACCTCTTGAATGGGCCAACACAGACCATATCCGTCTTGTGAATTATGAAAAAATCTAAGATGAACACTTACGTCATCATCATGAAGAATTATATGACCATCGATAGACTGCTTTTTGAACTTTGGTGCATGGGAGTGCGGCTTTGGATGGGGAGTGTCATGTCGCGAAAACTGTCCCAATTCGTTCTCTTCATCTTCATGCGTTTCTTCCAGATCACTACCAAAATGTACTTTTGGACCACCGATGAATGAACGGTTTGGTGGAGCTTGTTCTACTGCAATGGAAGAAATGATCTGGATCCTTAATGGTGAAGATCTGTCACCTACTGTTATCTACTTAATAGGTGGTTCGAGCAAACAAAAAAATGTCGAAAATAAGAAAATTTTAAATACCGAGTTGCGAATTGCTTTGTGGCAGGAGATAACATGTTAGAACTTTGATTCCTGTCCTTGGGTCCTGCTCCGTTTGCAATTTTAACATTGCTTGCGACTAAATAATAAGATAAACAAAAATATTTTTAAAATAAATATAGAAATAAATTCACATATATTAAAGAAAGATTAATAAGAAGAGATCACTAAATGACTCAAAGCGTATGACTTTGGATGTTACATTTAAAAGGATCACAGTGATTCTCACCTGATTCTCAGACAGCCACAAAGCTCTTAACTTAAAAAGAACGTTTACAGTAAACGGTAAATAATTCAGACGATTGTTACAAACATCCAATACTCGCAGGTTTTCAAGTCGCCCAATTTCAAGTGGAAGTTGCTCTATTAAATTATCACGAAGTGAAAGAACTGATAACGATGTACAACCACCAATCTGAAATATGTTATTCCTGAATTTAAAAATAAGGTCCAATTCTCAGTAACGATCATTTACTTGACTGTCAAGTCAAGCTTTAAAACCGCCTTACTAAACATTTTTTACAGCGTATACAAAGAAAATACAAATGTGGCGGTACAAAGATACAAATCCAACAAGGTCAATTCGGTTGCACAATGATAACACTAACCGTAGGTGGAAGTTCCTTTAACTGATTCTTATCCAAATTAAGTGTCCGCAAGCTTTTCAAATTGCCCAGTGAACTAGGAATTTCCTGAAAATTCATTATACTTATTATTTCCCCTAAATATTGGCTTTATAGGTTCTACACATTTTTTCCGTAGAAGGAATTGAGGAAGTTTTTGTTATGTTTACTATTTAATTACTTTCAAATTTATAAATCAAAAGATTTGGCCGTATGAAACTAACTTCATGACCAATTTTCATCGAATAAAAAAGCGAGTTTCAATTTAATCGTAAACACTGAAAGTGGAAGAGATGGCTTACTGTGAGCAAATTCTCAGTTAAGTAGATTTCTGTTAATGCATGACAGCTACCAATTGCTGGCGTTAACTGCGTAATTGCATTACGATCTGCTTTTAACATGGACAGTTTTTTCAAACGTCCTGTAATAGGAAAATACAACATTGTTATTCCCAGGAATAAAGCTTCAAGAAGCGAGAGTGATCGCAAGTGATTACTATAAGAGAATTTCTACAACAAACTGTGAACATTATAAAAGCAATCCTTTGGAGTCTTCATTTAATGATTTCACAGCACAATATTACGTCTCGCAGTTGGATAATTCCAAACAAAACTATACATTAGTCAAACAACATTGATAAATATAAGACCTGACTGATTTCCTTGACAAAAAAACTACCGCTAAAATAAAGAATCAGAAGCTCTTCGTCTGAGTAGCTGCTAAAAATCTAGAAATGTGTGCAGAACTTGCCAATTGAACTCGGTAGCACTTGTAAGCAATTCTGAGAAACGGTAAGATCATCTAGCTTTTCCAAATCTCCAATCTCATCCGGTAACAACATTAATTTATTTTCGGAAACATCTAATTGCTCCAAAGAACGACACTGGACAATCGACTCGGGAAGAGCTTCTAAATCATTCTGATCCACATATAACTCTTCCAAATTCTCCAACATACTTATTTCGTTTGGCTGAAATGATCAAAAATAATATCTGAAATTTAAGAGCAACGTGGCAAAACAGATACAAAGCAAAATGGGCAAAATCAAGCAAAAACCCTGAACTTGCCAGGTGTTTGACAGCAGGATGTAATGTAACTTTGTAACTTTTTGCATTAATGGATCGGCAAACAAGTAATAGACTTGAAGATTTTAAAAAACTAACTAAATCATCAAGTTCATTATGGCCAAGATCTAGCCTTCGTAGCTGTTTCAACTGGCTTATCGATGGAGGTACTGTTCGCAATAAATTTTCGCGGACTTCTAGAGATCGCAGATTCCGCAGCTGACCAATATCATGAGGCATTTGAGTGAGTGAAATATCATTTAAACCAAGACTTGTCATCGATGTTAACTGACTTATTGTTGGTGGTAGTCTAAACAAAAACGGATATGTTTTTTACATTCCATAGTTAAACTCTAAAGACACTAATCTGATAATTCTTTATCTAATAATTATTAGAGTCTAGCAATTCTTCTCGACAAATTTTAATAAAAACTGAAATATTGTGCATGAAGGCAAACAAATGTCAATTTCTTTCAACTTTTTAATACTATTTCAATAATAAACAAATAATATTCAAACCAATGGACCGCATGAAAATCGGACAGGAGTTGATAAATTATTAACCTTGTAATTGGATTCGAGCTGAGATCAAGAATCTTCAACTGAATGCAATTTTTTATTTCTTCCGGAAGATCAGAGACATCTGCAGAAATATAACTTTAAGCAAAAAAGGGCAAAAAAGACTTTATTTTATCGACACAAGAAAGTAAGCAAGGTTGACTGGAAAAAACAAAATCATTTTTAAAGAGAACCGTAGAAGAGAATTACAGAGAATTCATCCAAAAACTTTTCATTCTTCCTATAATTTCTATTTGCTTCATTCGCTTCAACAAAAAAATTTCTAAAAATTTTCTTAGAATTTTCTAAAAAAATTTTCTCAATCACTGGCACTTACCGTTCCCTTTAAGATTAAGCTCTTCCAGATAAGTAAGATGAGCAATGTCGGAAGGCAAACGAATAACCTCATTTTCGCTTAAGCTTAGAATTTTCAATTTTCGACATCGAAATAATGGCTGAAAAATTATCCATGTACTGTTGTTCAATTGGTTATGAATCGATAAATAGATATTAATTGCAAAATATCAGAAAATTCATGTCTTCCGAGAAGTGAAATTAAAAGACGTTTTTGCTTGACCTTGACATTCCTTTGCAAATGTTTAGTACAGTTTTCAAGACTATGTAGATGGGCGGTAAATAAAAGCGACATTGCCCGATAACAAAACTGTATAACCTTGATTTTGTGCTTACAGCACCGCACTGATAATGATGGAAGATGAACGAAAAAAAGTAGTGCATTGTACAGCATTACACACATCGTTAGTAGTTATCCAGATATTGGTAATAGGTTATTACAAACCGAAAATGCAACAGTAAAGAATCGCTGCTTCAAGTGAACTTCACATGGTACCATATTCGATTGCTTCTTTATATTTATTTATTTTAAGGGAAAGAAAACAGAAACTGCAACCTTATCCAAATCTTTGATATGATTACAGTCCAAATACATTTCTTCCAATGTTCGCGCATTCCGATCGATATCATGCGGTATCGACTGGAGATTACACTGTCGGCGATCCAGCATGTCCACCTGCCTATTGCAGGCGAAAAAAGGCAAGCATGAAAATGGCATTCTTTAAATGCCTTTTGAGAGCTACTGGTAGGATGTCACTATAGGCGTATGCGTCCAATTATCCTCTTCCTACTTCGCTTTGCCAGTTGAGTTGTACTTCCCTGAGTAAATGACGAAATTTAGGGATGCCGGAAAATAAAATGAGATTTTAAAGCGCAATTGGTCGGAAAACAGATGACAGACAAACGAATAATTAATTAATTAATTCACAAATGAATAAATAAATAAATAAATGAATTAATTAAATAAATAAATAAACATTAGACATAATTGCTTATGAGCTTCCGATTCTACGTTTAATATCTAATTGAAGTAGACGTATGACGCAGAAAACTTAAATTTAAAGGGTAATTTTACACAATAACGATGCAATGATTTATAGAAGGCTAAATTTAAGTCAAAATATATGTTGCGGATCGTTTATTTTTCAGGTACAGTCGAGATATATATTCCGGTTTTATATATACTTCTTTGAATTGTAATCAAAATGATTGGGAATGGGAAAGAATAAGACTGAAACTCCTTTATTGTGGATTACACAAACTTAATCGATTTAAATTATTGAGGCAACTGAAATATCAAAATTTTTGTGAGCAAAGCCCTAAAGTAGAGGGAATAGATAAGCTCTGATTACGATACAAACACTGTAACATTTAAAATGAAGGAAAAAAAATGCAAAAAGAGGAATTTTCCGACTGAAACAAAATCGCAAAGTGAAAATATTACTGATGAGAGCGAAATTCGCGAAATGAGCGCTTCTTTAAGAACGAAAATAATCTGTAGTGAAAAGATATCGAAAGAAAAGGAATAAGATGAGAAAAAAGACGGGAATTCTTGCTTTCTCCAGGCCTTGTAATAGAAAACTCCACTGTCTCATCCTGTCTGTTCTACTTCAAAGGTAACAAACTTTAAATAAAAGTATAGAGAAAATAAAGTGCAACAATGTTGAAGGTGAGCTTATAAGGTGATCTGAACGTACGTTGCGTAATAAATCACGTTAAAAAGTCCAAAGTGTGCACAATTTTATAAATCGTCTCTGTTCGGCTACGTTCATCCTTTAAAAACGGAACGTTTTCCAAATCTCCTTACTTCCCGCCTTCTTCCCGGTTCTTTTCGTTGGCGAGATGATCAAGGATATCACAAAGAAAAGGAATTTCAGATCATTCCTGCTATCACCCCCGAATTTATCGATTCCACCTGTTCTGAACTGTTTGCAACTTTCTCCAGCACAACAACATTACTGCTCAAACTCTTTCATTACTGACAGTATAACCAATTTTTCCACTAAGAAAGCTTCCAATATCAGGTTTTGTAAACAAGTAATGATGGAACTAGGGTTAGTCACACTCCATGGTAGAAATAAATCTGAAGGGATTATTTCTGATTTCAGCACAGCTTCGTCTCTCCATTTGCTCAAGTTTTTAAATTTGAAAATAAAGTTGTGTAATCATAAACGATTTAAAGGTTGAAATGATATGATATGAGCTAGGCATTTCAGGAACTAATGATGCCAACGCAGTTCCATCCTTCAGGATTATATTAATACCGAATATGCCCAAGGGTTTGCACTAGCTAGTATGTAGAATACTATTCAGTTTCCTTTTATCCGTACAGACTTCCATCCTCTCTCATTCGGTCTATTCAAAAAATGTTTAATCAAATTTCTAGAAATACTCGCTACACCGTTTGTGTTTAATGCTCCAACAAATTAAATACGAAACCAACATCTTTCCACCATTACTGAACTATTACTACCGCAGGAATTACTATTACATAAGACGAATAAAATAAACAAAACGAAACAAATGAACAACTTTCCGGATCTTATAACGGATTCGAACTAAGAGTGAATTGTTTTGGAAAAATGATTTTCATGTAAATCCGTTTTCGCAAAAAATCTAAAATTTTTTAACATTTATAGGAGTCGCGAAATATCCATTACTACAGATATAACTCATCTCTCGCACATACAACAATTCCTTTATGGATCCCACATGCACGCCTAAGAACAAACATCACTCATTCTCGACAACAATCTGATAGTCTTCTGGGTTGAATTTTTATTTGCTATATAATGATTCTATTTTCAATTGCAGTGTTTATATACAGCTCACGCTAGAATATATTTTAAATCGTCCTTTCTCATAGGAAGCATACAATTAAACAACAAGTGATTTTACAAACTTTGTGAGGGAAGACAGCTTAACTAAGCCATAAATGACCACTTTATCATAGAAAGAACAGTGGCCGGAGGATCACAAATATGTAAACATATGGATTTCCAAAGCAATTATCAGTGAGCGTATAATTCACTAACAATGAAGTCAGTCAGTCTAACACAACCTCTTCATATCAGCCAAAGTTTGGAAATTTGTGCAAATGTTTCTTATACATAATGAAGGAATGATCATTTGCACTGAATGAAACAACACAATTTGCGCCTACATTATAATGACCATAGTTCCTATCTGAGAATACAAGAGATTTTGTGTAAGGTAATCATACATTTTTGTAGAAAATTTTTTGCGCATTAGATTCATTCTTCCAGATTGCTTTGCACGTCTCGTTCTTTGTCACTAATCCAATAAGGGAATTTTCTCTTTTCGAATCACTGTGTATGTCATTCTGATCGCAGAATGTATAACCTGGTCAGTTAGCGATTAGCAAGAGAGGATTATAAAAATTAAATCACAAGTGAAACTCGAAAACCAATGATAAGGATGAAAGACAAGAAGATGGGACATATCCTTTCCTACCAGCTTCCATCAACATTTCGAGATTTTGAGATTAAGTATTTTTTCCTTCTAATATTTATATTTCCACTATTCTACTAAACCCATTCATTGGAGCTTGATTGTACTGAAATGTGAAGTGATAGATTTAAAAACCATCGGAGATAAAACTTTTTTTTCTTGAGATAAAAGGTTTTTTTCCGGTTGAGAAATGAAAAATCAAAGAGTACTGCGTAACGTAACTGGAGAAAGAGTTATCTCTTTGGGAAATTAGAATTCAGTTTCTTTTTTATGTCAACGTTCATTAATGCTTGAGTGGTACTGCTCTTTCACAACGAATAATATTTTCGCATAATGTTTCACAAACAGATGGTAGCGCCTTTTGATTGGGACTGCATATTTATCTTGTTCATCTTACTGACTACAATCTCGTTGCATATGACTGAAGTTGAATAATAAGACACTTTCTACTCTTCTGTGATCCAATTAAATCCTGATGAAGTGTTATAAGTGTTCTTCATTCAGTTATCTTAACCCATATTTTCCAAAAGGACGTGTAGAGACACCACTGAAAATAAGTTAGGGAACCAACCTCATTTCCTTTAAGAACAAGGAGAAAAAAAGGAACTGGATTTAAATTTGAAGAATGCAATCGCAGTTAGCAAATCAAATTAAAAATTGCATGTTACCAACTCTAGATAAAGTAGCGCATTGGGAGGATTCTGAAGAACGAAGATGTAATGATAAATTAAGAACAGTCAATATAAAGATAGCGATAATTGCACACTTCAGATGCAAAAAGCTAGAGAAGGCAGTCTGCAGTATGGAATACGGAAAAAAAATGAATCAGTCATGAAGAGTGGAAGAGCAACAAAATATATTATCTCAAGATTCCACGTTTGTAAGGCATTCCTTATCATGGATAAAATTAATATTTATGGTGAAAAAAAAAAGAAACGGAGAAGGAAATAGAATGAACTTGGGAGAGCAAATGAAAAAAAATAATGGCAATATTTAAATAATTTGAGAGGGAAAATAGCGACACAAATAAAACAAATGAAGAAATGAGAATACCGCGATGGGAACAATATTCCTACGGGAAAAAGAAAAGAATTTAAGAGCGAAACAGTGAAGGATAGAGGAAAAACTCTAGTCGAATAAGTGTCACTGTATGATAAAGACCAGAAAGATGGTAGGTAGCCACAAATGAATAAGCTTCCAACAATTAGCTTAGTTTCTATCCCTTTCAAAGAGAACTTGTCTGTAAAATGCAAATGAATTGTCTGTTAAAAACATTTTCCAATATTTCTGGATATCCAATGGATAGATTTGGAAGTTATAAGGAAAGAATCACTCATAATGCTATTTTACCTTCAAAAGATAAATTGCTGATGGATGATATTCTCATCAGAATTACGCATACAACTCCACCAAATGACATCTTAATTCACGTCATCAACTTCTTTCTTTAATAACTAGTCGATTTCCTTCCACGAAATGTTCTGATACAAAATGAACACAAAATTACTGAAATCACAAAGACTTTGCTGAACAGTTTAAAACCGGGCGATTATTTCCAGTATGGTAAATAGATTGGAAAAGTGCAAAACTATGTCAAAAGAATAGAGAATTAAAAGTGGAATAAGCAGCTCATAAGCATTTACAACGTGCATTATCTTCAGAACTTCGTTAATGGTATCAGCAACTTTACAATATTTAAAAGTGCAGGTTTAACTGTTCCCACATATTAACAAAGGAATCAAAGATTGGAACACTATATCAATTTAATTTATCAGTCTCAGTATCTCATCACCATAAACAGTAAATTTTCCAACTGACAGCGGGCAATCATTCAACGTGATAAATGGTGACACCGAAATAACGACTGGTAAAGTCTACGGTGAAATTTGGAAGAATTATAAAAATTGAAAAGCTGTATTTTTCAGAACAGTGATAAGAAGATAAAAGTAGCATGAGCAGAAGATGAAATACTAAAGCAAGGAACATCTAATGCCAGGTGTTGTGACATAAATCAAGTGCTATCGTTTCCTTTGATTCAAAATGTTGAAGGATTGTTTTTCCTGTGGAAATAAATAAATGAATAGCGCAGTGTTGCAGAATATTGAAGAAACTGGAACTTCAGGAAACAGAGAGAAGGATGAAACATGTCTGAGAAGAAATCAGAGAAGAAATTCACTTTTACAGATATTTCAAAAATGGATAAAGTTAGCGAACTAATTAATGGAAACAGAATCAATGCGTATCGAATTTTAACTTCGGATGAAGAAAGTTCTCAACAGAACTAACAATACCATGTTAAGAGTTGAATTTCTGTCCTATCCACGTTTGCTTTCCATTTCAACTTAGTGATAGATGTTGTAAACTGATATGATATATGAAGGACAGAGAGTACTCGACAAGTGTAAAGACCAATGGATGGCTGAGCGTTAGGGATAAGTGGTGAGAAAATACGATACTGCTTCTATAATTTCAAGGACAGAAGGACGAATCTTTCTTTGAAAGACTGCGATGGATCTGAAACACTTAACCACTTATATAAACTAACAAATCAAGACTCTAATAGTGGATACACAAAATTAGTAGACATCAATTAGCCATGATTTACAGATCAATTTCCCGAAAGAGTAATCCATCTATACGAACAGAACCCATTCATAAATTCCAATCATCTGTATTCTTCTAGAAAATAGCTCATAGAATGCTATTTAGCTGAGTCATCATGAGTCATAAATGCAAACTTCTTGCGTGGTGTTATGTAGAACAGAAGTATAATAAGGTTTGGTTTGATAAAAATGAAAGAGAAAATGGAAAAGTTGGTCGGAGACATTTACTTCTCTTCACATATGTGACCAAGCACTAAGCTATGGATGGCAAACTAATCCGTGACTCAGTTGACGGATATCAGATGACGTTAGTTATTCATTAGAATAATTGAATCTCGATTGAGAATAGCTGTCAAGAGAATATGTTGTTGCACTTCTTTTTACCTTCATCATAAGGTATGATAATAGCGAGGCAGTGTGGCCTTTGAATCAAAAATAAATAGCCATCTGTTGAAGTTACAAATAAATGCCATGCCAATAAAGAAATCACAGACATTAAACAATAAGAAGGCCTAGAATGATTGGCCCTTATTGTGTGGCACCAATAATCCAACCTTACGGTTAACAGAGCATAATGTCGCGGATCGATAGCATTACCACTTTGTCTGCATGTATGTATGTGTGTGTGTGTGTGTGTGTGTGTGTGTGTGTGTGTGTGTGTGTGTGTGTGTGTGTGTGTGTGTGTGTGTGTGTGTGTGTGTGTGTGTGTGTGTGTGTAGTGTAGTAGTAG
>NW_018108186.1:618005-632154 GCF_000183805.2 Loa loa | reverse complement strand
TCAGTGTGTGTGTGTGTGTGTGTGTGTGTGTGTGTGTGTGTTCGTGTCTGTGTGTGATGGATAGAAGAATTGCAGAGATAGTCCATCATGACATGTCGACGAATTGATCGAATATGATGGAAATACGGGCAGGTTGAGAGATGCAGACACACATACATAGAGAGAGCGATGAAGAACAGGGCCAAGATGAAGGCGAGAAGAATGAAAGCAGTGGATTGGCTGTGTTGGGGAAAGATGTAGGGGAAGTGGTGACAAGTTGGTTGTACAGGCCTGTCATGTCTTTTGTGGAGACACTATCGTTACCCGAATATGAGGTGCGGGTGACAACGCCCATTTACTCTATTCACGGGTGACATCACCATACCAGTTCCACCCATCTCCCCCTCCTTTGCTTTAGGTGACACTGCAGCTGTATGAAAGCCGTGGGAGACGACGCTCGGCTTGTCACGTCCTTTTGTGCGGCATGCTGTCGTTGTTTGGTACCGATGAAGGGCGAAACGTTATTGTCAGTGGCATTAATGGGACTAAAGGTGATATTTAATGAAGAGGGCGGCGATTGCTGAAGTACCAAAAGCTTGCCATTGCAGTGTCCCGTTCATTATTGCCTTTCCTTTGATATTACGCTCTGTCTCAAATGGAAATAAGGTGAAGATTTCGAGTGCCCAAGCCGTGAGCATTCTTCTCTTAGTTATTGGATTATTAATTAATTTAGAACTGTGGAAGATTGGTCTTAACAGAAGGAAGGAACCTTCCAAGAGACCAATCTAAATATATGTAATGTGATTAATCAGTCAGTAAAGTAAATTTAGCGTATAAGCAATTATTGCACTATTCATAAATTTCTAAATTTTGTGGGAAAATATTAATAGTATGTTCTGCGTTAAAATGAAGGAAATGGTACTCTCTTTGGATGATTTATCCTTTCCGTAGGACTCATGCATAGCTAATATCTGAAAAGCATTTGTTTATAACGTCAGTTGCTTCTCGCGATGCTTCAGACGGGATCTTTGGGCCACTGAACCAGGTACAGCCAGGTACAGATCTTATCTTGTACCTTGGCCAAAGAACACTTAAGAACACATTTAAGAGATGATCTGTTGAATATAAATGGAGAGGAACGTACGAACTTCCTAATGTGTTAAAGAGCAAAGAAATGAAACGAATAAGCATCGTGTGGCAAATTGCACTATTGATCGTATTCTTACAAATTTCAATAAAGAACAGAGTTTATAAAAACAAATTTTCGCGATCGCAGAGCACAACAGGATTGCTGGGTCAGGCAATCAATCTCGACAGGTCACTAATTACCGAGAGACGAGTCAGTGGTCAAAGCCAGAGTTGCCCTTCGACGACACACCGCATTTGCTGTTTGAAAGCCCAGAAACTCTTTTTAAGGACTCTTTTCATGACTTCAAGGTATTGTGCTTTATATTCAAACATATGTTTGGATGAACTAAGATACCGAGGCTCAACATTTCAATTTCATCCAAGTAATTCAGACCTCCTCGTCCGTTCCTTACCACTTTGAGAGCTTTCCAGCTCACTCAAGAAAAGCAACTCAATCAAGGAAACTTCTGACAGTATCTATTTTCGAATAACAGTAAAATGAAATACATTGTATTTAAAAGAATAAAATCAAATAGAATGAAAGGAACAATGAACGATGCTGTGTCACATCCTCATTGTAAGCAAATGTCACCATCTACTCTAGGATATCCAAATGAGCCTTGCAGAAGCAAAACCTACCCCATGTTTAACTACGCATCTAGTTCATTTTTCCTGGTCAGAAATGAACTGAAACGTAAAAGTAACACTGTTTTGATGGCATTTCCACTGAAACGCAGAGGTGTAATTTGTAATTTGGGGATGAGCGGTTCTCTAGCTATTTATACCCTCTATGTGTATATCTTCCATATACAGTTTTACCGTCACAGGTGTGACATCTATATAACAGAGGTATATAAAAACACGTATATATTCGGATGCAACTTTGTGCCAAAATTTTAAAGCAATCGGTGGAGAACTTTGGGAGATTTGAGATTTTGAACAAACAAATATTTACATTTTTATTTATATAGATTATTCATAATATAACAGATATAAAAGAGAAACCCATTTTTGGTTGCATGTGAATAGAATATAATAATAACAGTGACGAATATGATGTTGCCAGTGCCAGTGGCAGTGCTCTCACAACAAATCTCTACTATCGGACAATCGAAATCGCCAACCTGACATAAAACCTCTAACTTCTCAAAATTGTTGCTATTGATGTTGTAAATTCACATGAATTTCTTAAAACTATTACCGATCAGTAGAAACCGCATATCAAAAGTCAGTAATGAGAATGCATGCTTTATTTTTGCAAATAATATCCCGAAATGTGCGCCAAGGCACCAGCCAATCAACTCATAACTCCCAATAACGACAGTCGTAATACACCTGAACTGTTGCACTCGCCATTACAAAATATAAAAATCCAGGAGTGTTGCATGTGCAAGTAAATCTTATTACAAAACAAGAAAGGTATCATATAGCATTAAAACATACTTCTATTTACACATGCACGTCTTGGACGCAACAAAATTATCTTTGCTTTAAATAACGTGCAATAATTCCTGGTTGAAAATAAGACAATCTTCAAGAGTTACGGGTTAATCTTTGCTTCGAAGAAAGAGAAATGAAAACGGTTCCATTCCACAATAAAACTGAGATATAGTCCTATTGTGTCTCGGAGAAGCATCCATATTTGCTTAAGTACGTCAGGGGGTAGAGCAGTGTCTGTTCGTCATGTAATCTCTAAATAAGGTCATAAAAAGCATGAAATATACGTAGCAAAGGCTTTGCAAGTTTATTAACAATAGAAATGATACAAAATACCAAAACTTACCAGTGAAATATGCTATGTTGAGAATTTTCGCCAACTTTGACAGATTTTAGCGCATCGCAACTGATTGCAACTGTTCAACAGAAAGCTAACCACCGTGTTATCACGTTCGCTAACCCTTCGATCAAAAATAATTGATACGTATAAATTATATTCCACCGGTAATACGAAGAAACTCTGGAATGAAGAAAGTATCATAACGTAAGCAATCTTGGCAAATTAATGGCTTTGAAAATGCAAATAGTTGAAAAGTATTTTCACAGTTTTCTAGGAAGCTGTCCATGTTTGCCTTTCTCTGAGGGTGGTAATATTAAGAGCGCATCAATACATTCACTGATGAGATTATGTTAATGAGGTTATTCTACACTTATCCCGCCTGATGTAAATAGTTAAAAAATATTTTGACGAATTTGAGTTTATCAAGTTCTGATAAAACCACATAAGACCATACTCATTCCGCCTGAGCTCACTGAGAATACTGCAGGAAAATTTTCGCTAAAGTTTTACTTTATTCTTTTTGTTGAATATTATATTTTGGCACTTGGGAAACATATGCAAATTCCCGCTTCTATTCATCAGCAAACTCAGTAGAAGAAATAATCATACCCTGGACATAAGTTGATCGTAGCAGTATGTGATACGATCTGTTCCAGACTTTTTAGCACTAGTTTCCTGTATAAGTATGGAAATCGACGGAAGTAGTACATTAACTTCTTTCCCTTCACCACCTACTTTGAAAAAAATTAAAAATTTTTTTCGCAATTCACCTTCCCCATCGTCGAGGTCTGCAGCACAGTCATAACCAATAACTGAAAATGTAGTTCTGGAATTAAGCAAACAAATTACGTAGAAGTTTGAAATATTCTAAATAGGAAGACAAAATAGGTGTCAGATGCAGCTACAAAGGGTAAAAGGTGGATGATGAGGATTTATTAAATCCAAGTTTTTTTTCCCCAAAATTTTCGAATATTGGTTATTTCAAGAATTATTATTCACAGAGAAATAAAAACAGAAGAAGCGAGGAAAAAACCGATCAAAGCGATGAAAAATAAATAAGCAACTAATAGCCGGTAAAACAAACGAGGTGATATATCTGGAGCATTGCAACGGTTAGCAATTAAAAGGATACATAATGGCTCCGTTCTGCGTCGAAATGTGGCGAATAATTGAACAAAATTCGGTGATTTCATAGCACTAACTGTATGATCAAAGTCGCCTGTTGAGCATTGTGGTTGTAGTGAATCATGAAAATATAGAGAGAACTTCGCTAATAACAGCATGTAAAATTCGTAAGTCCAGCTACATAGTCTCAAGGGAGAAAACTGAACCTGAGGCCCTGAAATCGCAATGTTAAAATCTTCCAAAAAAGCAGTACGGGCAAGCAATTTCTTCAACTTTAAAGCAGACATTTGGACGAAAAAGTTGACAAATGCAGTTTTAAAATACAAGTCATTACCGAATCCGAAGAACTTGACTGTTGTTTTGGTTAGTGTATGTTTATAACCAACGGAACTGAACCAAGACCGAAGTTTAACATACGCGCTCTTCAACTTAATCAATGACTGCAAGAACTGAAATACACTGACTAATAGTTCCAAGCAGCCAGACTGCTAAATTTACGTAAAGAAATGCTTATTCACAAAAATATATAAATCTTGTATAGTGTTGAAATCTCGTTTTAATATAAATAATTGAGAAGAATCTTGCGAAACGACAAAAACAGAACCTCACATCGTATGAGAGCTAGTTGCACCTCCAAAAGTAGTTTCATTACCACTATTTCGTCAGCGACAAAAGTAAACAAGGATGTAAGTGAATCATGGTTAACTAAAAGCGTTAATAAATGTTCAACCGATGAAAGAACTGTCGTCAAGGCTGTAAGTTCACTTGGAAGACCAAAATCTAAATGATTTTCATGACAGGTCGAAATTCCTGAATAATATAAAACTTAGCATTGTACATAAAAAAGTTAGACTGATAATGCGCTTATGACAAGAGAATAAAATAATGAGTTCGACAAGATATTACTTTCAACTAGAAATGAATTGTAAACATTGATCATTGAAACTCTGGCACTGGTAAAGTCAATCAAACGTCGTCTAATATCCTCTGCAGCTGAAATCTTAGTATTTCCCATGACACCATCCATTCGACATAACTCGGCTCTGAATTATAACGAATTAGACTATTCTTACGAACCCATAACTACGTATCAATAATTATTTCTTCTGGATTGTTTAATTTAAACCAATCCAAACTACGACCAGTTAGAGTCAAAATATGATGCAAAATCCCTCACAACTTTGTTATACAATGGTATAGGACCATTTATTCAACCACATTAAGCTTCAAACTCTTCAATAATGTAAAAATTCAGCTCAATAAGTTCAAACTGAGCAGAAAAGAACGTTAGATGTGAAAAGAATGAAAAGGTGTGAGAAGAGTGAGAAGGATGAAAAGGTTACTTGATCTGTGTATAAGTTAGCAGCAGAGTGCTTTCTCGTCGAAAAAAGGCTTTCGGTACCATGAAATTCAAAGAATAATATGCGCTCTCCGCTTTTACTATCTAAAACATAAAAAACTTTCAGGTGCGACAGTCATCCACTTCTTTGACTATTATGAAAAGTTAATGAAACAACCTGAATGCAAGCAGAAAGGAGTAAGTGGCAAAGAGAATCTTCAGCACTTGCTGATATTGGAACTCGTGTTCCTCGAAACGATTCAATCAATCCTCGAGCATCATCGAAGCGGGCTTTGCTCATAGCTGTGCCGAACTGCTGGAAAATTATAATAAACTAATAGCATATATGTTAAACAAAGAAGACATTCATCAAAGCTAAGAAACGGAAAGGCTTCAAAAAAGGAAAGAATTGATTATACCCGAAGAAGAGGACAGAGATCATTGCCAATAAGAGGATCTATGCAAGCAATATCTGCCGCTGTTATTAAACAGCTAGGCGTTGCTGTCCCTGTTGTCATCGTTGTATTGGTCTTCTGCAAACTGATCACTAATACAAAATATCCAACTTCACTTAGAACACAGCGTACCCCTCCCTTCGATGCCAGTCAATAGCCAAACAACTATGATCCTACACTCTTTCCTTAGTCGGTGGCACCCGACGTGAAGATGTACGGATTGCTATCCAAAGGTACCTTTCCGGAGTCCATTCCGTTCTCTGCGCCACCGTATCATACTTCTAATTTCCCATATATCGATGTAATATTGAAGCGATCGCTGTAAATCATGTATGTCACAGTGAGCAAGTTGATGCGTTCGAACTTAACCTAAAATCACATTGCAGGCGATATTTGGATATAGAAAATGAGAAAATATAAAAAGAACCGCTCCGATGCTTCCAGCCATAATTGCGCAGTCAGGAAGGGTCATTTGATCCTTTGATCTTTTGGGATGAACAATTTTCTTGTTGTTTACATTGTTGACTGCACAGCATGCTGCACGTCCAGCCATTCCTATCTCCTTAAACGGTTCGGTTGAACTGGCTAATTTTGAGCTGATTCGCTGTAAATTTAAATTGATCTGTTAAATATGATATGATCGGTTTAAATTTCAAGCGATTCACTATAACTGTGTAATGATTTACTAAATCGTTATCCTGCTTTGCTCGATGTATATCGCACTTACACGATTTGCATAATTGAACTGATTGTAATATAACTGTGATAACCCATTCTTAGTATGGATCCTAAGCCAATTCATTTCTGAAATGACAGCCACACTATTTTGTAGATCAAGCTGCAATTGAATGATAGTTTCAACGATGTTTGACGAAGAAAGATGGTTCTACGATGAGGCTTTGGAGTTATCTGATGAGGAAATTCCTGATTCTATGCATATTAAAGAGAATACGACTCACCAGTGGCTGCGGTGTTCGATAGGAGTGCTTGATTCTTTGCATGTTACTATAGTTAAACTGTTGCTCTTTTCTGCTTTGAAGCGATTTATCGTATTTTTACATGCAAAAGGTAAACATTCGCCTCAGATCTAATCTAATTATCTTCATACAAATTAAAATTGTGTCCAAATTTGTGATTAATATCAGACTAATTTACTATTACTTTTATTATTTCTCTTTTTTTCATTTCCGTTTTGGTTTTTTCCGGGTTTCTTGACACTACTTATTCTCTTTTATTAGTTCGGACCTTTTTCAAACCATCACTTAAATAGCCTAATGTCTTTTATTATTCCATCTTTCTAGCTGTTTGAAAATTATTTCAGGAATAGTAAGTGAATTCGCGCTACATTTAACCTTCGTAGTTTCTGGACTGTTTATAATAGGAACCCAAAATAATTTCTTTTCATCGATCTGTGCTTATGTCGCGCTGATTGTTGTGTTACCGTATTATAAGTTTCTCTTCAACAAGCAGACTAAGTTTATAATGTTGGCGTATTCGGTCGGTATGCTTCTAGTTTGGTGAGTTTCATTTTCTTTTTTTTGTGTGTAATGATTTGTAGATTAAGGAAAGTTTTCCTCAAAATTAAGGAAATTTCAGACAAAAAATTGCCATTATTTTAATGCAATATTTTGTTTTCTTTGGCATTTGGAAATGTTTTGAAGTCCAAAATGTATAGAAATTTCATTTTTGTTTTTGTTTACTTACTAATAATTCGTAGTGGTTGTGAGTAATTCTACAGGCAATATTTCTTCACGGCCAAAGAATTTATGTCAATGCGTGGTATACTGATGATTTTGGTAATGAAAATTACTTCATTGTCGTTTGATCTTGCCAATGAATTTCGTAGCAGCATCACGTTGTTACACTTACTCTCTTATATGTTTGATAGTTCAACTGTATTATTTGGTCCATGGATTACTTACAAACAGTATCAAGATTCGTTGTACCTAAAGGAATTCAAAGTGAGTTTGGTATTTATTTCTCACTTTATTTAAAAAAAAAAAAGAGAAATTTGAAAGTCCTGAGAATTTATGCTGTTTAAGAACTTGGAAAATAAAAATAATCTAGTGTTTACAGGTAGAAATTATTAATTTTTTCCGTGCTCTCAGCTACATTGCCCTGTCATTGTTGGCTGTTATTTATTCATCATGCATTGCTGATAATTTTGTCGAATTGCCTTTCATTGGGGCGTACTTTGTTGCGCAGTCATTTCGATTTAGTCATTATTTTATAAGCTGGTTCTCTGCGGGCACTTCGCTACTGTCCGGTATTGATTCGGGTGTTGTCACTGATTGGATTCATATCGAACTGCCTCGTTCGTTAGTGGATGTTGTTGTTTCATGGAATATACCCATGCACCGATTTTTGCATCAATGTAAGTAAGACTTTTTCCGTCTTATCTTTCTGAAGTTAATTTTCAACCTTTGAATTGAATGAAATCTGTAGTTCTCTATTATAGATATCTTTGGGGAGATTAAAAAGTATGGCTCTGCAACTGCAGTTTTCATTACCTACGCCGTTAGTTCCCTTTTTCATGTAAGTTTTGTAACTTTTCAAATTTTGGAGGACATTTGGGAAAATGTATTCATAATATCAGTTGAATTGCCACAGATTTTTTTACTTTGAAATGCAATCTCATATTAAAACTTCGATTTCAGGGCATCAATTTCCAGTTATCTGCCGTGCTACTCTCATTAGGACTGTACACATATGCTGAGACAGGTTGTTTTTTTTAAACTGTTTTTGATTTTGAAACTTTCGGTTTTTTGTAAAACCATTCGGATTTCTATGTAGATTTAACGGAATTAATTTGCAGAAATAAGGAGTAAATTGAGTCGTCGCATAGATTCATGCATTCGTGCTAGGAAATGTCGCAAAGAATGTCATCATACATGGAAGGAGGTCTTAGATCACTTTTTACTTTGAAGTGCAGTCTCATATTTTTTTTAGTTTATAAATAAAACAGAAACCAAAAGCACTACAAAATATTACTACCAAGTAAACGCATGCATTTGTGCATTCAGGTTGTAGTTTCAGAGTGCTTTAAGTACGCTAGCTATTAACATGGTGTTTCGAGCTCTAGCTCTAACACATTTGGTGTATCTGGGGATGGCATTTGATGACAGCACAGCAGAAACCGGATATTCCTGGAGACATACACTTTCTATATGGGCTGATTCATACTACTTTAGTCACGTCATCGGACTATTTACTTTATTATTGTCATTGGCGTTCTAAAGACACCAAAGTAAAGTAAAAAATACCAAATGTCAAACAGTTGCTATTTCATCGCTGTTTGGATCTAAACCTTCCTCCTTCGATTTATCATTTGTTTTCTTCAAGTTGAATCTTAATACACTGTAGCTTCGTAAAACCACAGTGTTCTAATAAAATATGCAGCTTAATGAAGAGATCTCTGATATTAAGCTGTTTCGAGCATAAACATAATTATGTATTTGAATCACTTCTGAGTATAGTGCATACTATAGTGCATTCTCCTATATTCATGTGATTAGGACAACGTTGTTATATTTTTTGTTCGGATAATGGTCGGATCTTGCTGTCGACTTGTTTCTCATTTCATTTTTCCCTATTTTTTTTAATTGTACCTGTTTTGGATGCCAGTAAACAAGACTCAACAGTATTATCTTTTTTATTGCTATGCACATATAATCAGACAAAACAGTGTAGTTTAAGCTTCATTTCGAAGCAGCAGGGTTCATAATTCCGGCCTTGACATGCCGGGAAGAAAAAGTCGTGCGGATCGATCGCTCAAATGATAATTGAAAATATTTTCTGCATAAGGCGTTTCACCACGGCGCTCCATTATATACAGCTGCAAAACTGTAGTCAAGACGAAGGTTATTTAATATTTCCGAACATCCTCCCAAGTTGTGCAAGAACTAATGGAGTCATTTTTGCCTCCAACCAGTGTAAGTTGACTGAGTGTCAGTTAACCAGTTACGGAAAATAGTACTGTAAACGGATACCAAATTAATATCATGAATTTACCTGCCCTGTGACATCTTTGGCAAAACCATTTCCAATACGTTTTATCCTTATAAGAACATCACTTTCATGGAGGATAATATTCGAAATTTGATCTTTCGATTGGAAAGTTACCACCTGAAAATGACAGCGTGTGAACTAAACCGATGTCAAGCATATAAGTGACACGGATGGATGGCACACATTTTTATGACGATCACGGAGACACAGAAGTTCGTACAGGGCTGACAGTAATAAAGAATTTAGTTTACCAATTTGATTTCTAAATTCTTATTGAATTGTTGCAGATGTCGTATAAATGCAGGAATATGTGAGACGTTGTTAGTGAAATCACAGAATACGGTGAAACTATCAAACATGATAAACACCTCCTTATCACCCTCTTCAATATGCTTATTGATTTCCTATAACGAAAATTTTATAAAAATGAACAAATGTAAGAAAGATCATTCTTTCCTCAAGTCGATTACAGCAAAACATCCAAAAAATTCTGAAATAAAAACAATATCAATGGATGTTGACAACTTCAGAAATGTCAAAAAATATAATACCTCCAAAATACATGTCAAAAATGTGCCATCATTATCATTAACAAAGCCATTAGGAAGCAACTGGCTCACTGATAAAAATCTTAGCTTTTCTGATTGTCGTATCATCACTTTGCTCGCCATTGTCCTAATAAATACCCACCATTAAAATATGTAGGAATAGAGTTTGTCTCTTAAAAAGTGACAACTTATTATCTTTTACGCAGACATAAGTCTTCATCCGGCATAGCAATAGATTACTTATCTCGGACGACTCTTCAGTAGTGAAATCATTATGAAAAAGGATTAAGGTACTACATTGATCCTTCTCACTAAAATATTTGCACGGTTGTCATAAGTCTTTTTAATACTGAGAATATTTAAATTCAGTGATGCATTTGAAAACAGCACATGGAATTAAGAATGCTTTTCACGGATATATTCTCGAAAATTTAAAATATTTCATTTAGTCAACTCGTAACTAACATTGGATATCAAGAAGAAGTGAACGAACTTAAATGCTAGCATATTTCGTATCGCTGATACGTAGATGACTTTCACGTTTTTTCTTGTCGCACAATCAACAATGCACAATTGCAAGAAGGCAGGTGAGCTCAGATCTTCACATTCGATTACAATGATATTGTAGTGTTTTTCATCCAACAAACTGCTAATTTCCGCTAGCATGTTCAAAAAGCTCGACCGTTAAACTTCCATACGTTGGGGAGCACCACGAAACCGAGATTGAGTCCCTTACCTTTTCTCAATTTAATATTTTTATATCCATTGTATATCCCCAAAAGCAAATTAACTCCAGTGTCTGCAGCCAATGGTAAAATATTCTCGTAATAATGACCTTTCTGTGTTTAAAAAGAAAGCGAAGGATCAGACATTTTTATTTCGTTAACAACAAAAGATAAATTTACTGGAAACCATAAGATTCTATAAGCTTTTGATAAGGTGAATTTTTAACAATATCTGATTTCAGTGCCTCGGTAAATAGCTTCGACTTCATTTTTTTATGCTCATAAAATGCCGCACTTTTAACTTTTCTTTTGGCTTCCAGCTTTGCAACTACATCACGATACTGCCAACCCACCTCATGCGCAAGACGTCCAACTGAAAATGCATTACCGTTGATATAACTTTAAAATCGAATTTGCTCACAATGTTCAGCTTATTACGCACAGCACTGCTGTGCACTCGACAAGCAGTAGGTCAAATTCTCTACTCAGTTCATCTGATGTTGTTTTGCAAAATACCCGAATAGCAACAATAAAGTACACTTTTTTTTTACACTTCTAATCTCAAATATAAAAATTGATTTAACTAATTTAAAATACGGTCCGACGTAAATAACTTGCTCCCGAGCACATTTCCGAAAATTTTCAAAGCTCGCATACATTCAAAATTACCAGTCACCAGTTATAATGAAGCACATGAGAAAGTAAATTAAAAGAAATTATATTTCGTTAACTAAACGAACGAAAATAAAAATTTGTCAGAGAACATGCACCTGTGCAATACTTTCTTCGTGGTTTCAGCGCTAAATGCCGCAAAGCTGCAGGATGAACTTGTCGTTTAACTCGATCATAGGGTTGTGGAATACCATCAAACGCCTTCAAACGAAGCAGTGCTGCTTTTCCGCGATGTGTTTTATGCGGCAACATGCCACGCACAGTTCGCCAGAATATACGACTTGGTGCACGAAAGTGGTACGGACCACGCGCCGGTTTAACGTTGCATCGCTTGCGCAGAAAGCTCATAAACTTTAGTTTGGAACGATGGAAGTTACCAGAAATGGCAATATCTTCGCATCGCACAACGATAATTTTCTGACCAAGGAGAAGCTGTTTGGCGATAACTGACGCCAACCGTCCCAAAAGGTGATCTTTTCCATCAATAACAATAGGTTTATCAATCAAACCCATAATGCGTCTAAAACTAAACTGGCTACAATTAAAACAGTCTAAGAACGAGAAAGATGACTCTCTTATTCCCATCACCCCACCCAAGATAACGCAAGCAATGATCGCGTAATGTAGTCAACAATATCGCTGAAAACAAGAAAGCGACTAATAAACATAAACCCTCGTGAACTTTATCATTAATCTCAATTTCGTAAGAATCACTCCGTTATGATACACTTAAAATAATGAATACACAAAAAAAATACCATCGAACCATCGGTAACGTTACACCGGCTTACAGCCTTTTCAGATATTCACTGCAAGCTTCAAATAAATTCGACTATTTACTTGGCACAAACCTAATGATAGGACAGAGAAAGACCCACAAACTGGACTTACACATTTACTACCAACCTGAAATATGACCACCCTCCCACGCAAAAACAGCTACCTCAAACGACTAAGCACTCCGCACCAAATCTCAGAGAACATCCTACACCAAACAAACGACAGTAAAACAGAATACGTTCCAACAACAGTAGCAGCAATTGCAGCTCAAAATTTTTTGAACTTTAGTTATATTGTGAGTTAGTTGACCCTTTGTTTTCCCTTGATGCCCACTGTAATAAACTTTAGTTGCCTATATGAACGCGGAAAAGATTACACGCTCACTGAGTGAAAGAGTGACGCAATATACTGGAGAACCCTTCTGTGTGAAAAAAAGTGTATTTGTTTGAGAAAGTAAATTGAAGTCGATCACATACAATTGTTGTGTCATATCTTGTGTTACTTAACAGTCGTTGTCGCCGCAATAATGAACTTTCGTTCGATGAGTATACATATATGACTAGGTGTAATGTATATAGTAACTGATATTGTGACAAATTTGTTTGAAAGCACTATATTAATTGACATGCGCTTGATCGGATTATCTTAACATTTCAGATTTGTCATCTATTGAAACGAAAAGAATACAGAATACACTGAAGACAAAATTGTAGTAATGTCTTTGATCACCAAAAGGCTTATTAAATGGTCGATTACATCAGTTATAAGGATTATTGATAATGGAAAAATCTCCTGTAACGGACCAAAAATGGTTTATTTTTTTTACTCAGTGAATTAGGAAGCACGGCTGCAGAGATAAAAGACCTCATAAATATAAAAAAGAGTGCTAAATAAGCTTTTCACATAAAAGCTTCTTGCAAACTTTTCCTCGGCTCTTCCAAAAAATAAAGAGGTTTACTCGCATTGAAACGTTTTCATTCCACAAATTCCCAATGCCTGCACGCTGGGAAGAATAGGGAAGCTGGTTCCGGTACTTGTGATGTTGTGTACAAAGCCCGATTTGAACAAATCGGAACGATTATGGTTGTTAAGTTTGCATCACTTCGATGATTCATTGGTTTCGCGAAAATGGTTCTCCGAAAATTTTTTAAAAAATCACAATTATTGCAGTCTTTCTTCTAAATGGCTCTGGAAAAAAGACTGGCAGTTTAAGCAGTCTTTTTTTTCTGAAAAAAGACTGTCAATTACTCAATTTGTTACTTTGTACAATTTTATTACAAATCTTAAGCTGCTAAGCAAAAGGTTATTTTTTTGGTGATAGAAGAGAACTAGCATGTCTGATTGTCCGCATATTGTACAATGTTACGAGTGCTTTATTGCTGATGTAAGCTTTGTCCTCGTACCCCTCATACCTCGCATAATAATTCCTACCAGAAAAAAAAACCTTTTTTAAAGGCTTCAACTGCTTTTCCGAGCCTTTCGTTCTTTCAGATCACAGTTTGCTGTTAGCGTGGGGCACGTAAAATGGTAGCTTGAATGAAGTGGTAGTTTGAACCATTTGATATTATCCCACGGCACTTTAATATACATTTCCGTTATTTTTCTCAGTAATT
>NW_018108186.1:605310-617411 GCF_000183805.2 Loa loa | reverse complement strand
CATATTTTCAAATTCGTATTGACTGGACGATGGGTAAGTTCGCAGGAAACCGATATCCTTGCTCTGTATATTGTAGTTCTATTAGAGGAATAATAATCTTTATGTTGAGCACCTCAGTAAAACTTTGCGTTTATAGTCATCTTTTTGCACGTACTCTAAAATAAATAGCAGAATGATGCACTCTTGGAAAGCTATTATGGAATAACTTGGTGAATTTTAGCTATTGAATCCTGCGCAATTACTGCTGGTGTGATTTGCAGCAAATTGCATCAAATTGGACAAGCCAAAAAGATACAGCCAAAATAAACTTGCATGATAGTTGAATTTAAAATAGGAATTTCCTTCCAGTGATCAAATTCTTGTGCAACTACTGTTATCAAGAAAAGCATTAAATACTCTTCAGATGACGTTCCTTTAAAAATGAGGGTGGTAAAGTTAAAATTATCACCACCAACAACAAAAACAATGCAAACTGAAGTAAACAGTTCTAGCAAAAAGAGCAAGGTATTCTATCTCAATAGTATTTATTTTGAAATGTGGTGGCACTGCATTTAACAATAAAAAGGGGAAAGAAACAAAGTTATCAATAACTGTCATGGAAGTCTTGCACGAACTGTTAAAATGAAACTGATGATTGCCATTTGTAGCTCGATTTCTCGAGGATTAGTAGTAATACGAAATGCTGGAACACCGGCACGGCACAATGTATCTTGCTGTTGTGCCACTATCTGCAAAAACCAACTGCCATCTGCTGTTCTTTCGTATATAACAGTGAGGCTTGGAACTCCGAATAGAACAAATAAATTTAAATGCCAATTGCGGTAAGAAAATACCTTATCGAGCTCAGTGACAATATTAATATCAATCTGTTTCATTTGTTCATCTAAATCAGGAACGCACTGCAGTTCCATCAGTCGTTGCTGACGGTCGTTGTAAAGCTGCCTAAATATGGTAAATATTCATGAAGTAGGCGAAAAAAGTTTAAAGTTTATCAGAAGTACACACTGTAGCTTAAGTATTTTTAATAATGTTAATTTATAACTCACATATGAACATGTTGCATTTTGCAGGATGTTTTAGGCGAAGAGGAGGGCAGTTATTTCAGAGGCGGCTACTGCCGAGAACGTTGCTTCATAAATGAGGCAAACTTGAACTGTCCTAATAGACTTTTTATTTTTGAATTAAACAGCAAAACAAAATTTACGTTTCATTCATGCGCTGCAAATCGCTGAGCGATTCGACAATCGCAAACACAGTCCCATCCAATAAACTTTCGAGCAGTATCTCTCGAAGTGAATCACTGAATCGACCACGCATCCGCGGTTCCAAGCGCCTCATAAAATTATTCATTTCTGATTGCATAATTTCCATTTTCCGTTCCGCGGTAATACTACCGCTCATCTTTGATGTTAGGCTCTGTTGCTTTGACAGCAGAAAGTGAAAAAGAGAAACAGTCGTGAGAAGTTCGAGCCACCGCTATGCTTCCATGATAACTCGGCTTTATCCCTCACTTAAAACCACTGCCTTGCTCCGAATCTACTTCCACTTACCAGTTTTCCATTTCCATTCCCGAGAACAAGACAACAAACTTCTGAAAAATTCCTGAATAGAGAACCTTTGTAACGCGGCCCCGTTACAGCGTTCACAATTCTCTCCAAAAAAGACTTCGCAGAGACAGATAGCGGGAATGACGGTGCGAGATTGTTGTATGGGGTCTATTGATTGAAATTTGGCTGGTGCAGTCAGTGGTAACACTTTGAAGTTGGGAAATTTCTTTTGTTGTTAGTGATGAAAGGAAACGACGCATACCTGACGCAATACTAATTTGTTTCTAAACATGACTACATTTTGCATCTGTGCGGAACAGAAGTTATTGCAGTTATGTGAAAAAGATCCGTTTCTTCTGTACTGCAATCAGTTTTCGAAGTAACCAGTGCTGTTTTGCTTTCGAAAACAGAAATGAAAAACTGGTAAATGTAAGTGGATTCCGATGACTTACCTCGAGACTCGACATATCTCTCCTCGCGAAGTCTGTTTTGAGGAGAGATAACTCAAGTTCGAAGATGATTGGAATGGCTTGTAAGTCGATATGTCTTCCCATACTTGGTATCAATTAACAATGAATAGCTGAGGTGGTAAGTGGAGGGGAATTCAGATTTTTGTTCCGAAAGATCCGTTCCTTCTGTATTGTAGGTGGTTTCACAATCTGTTGATGATATCTTCCGCGCTGAGCGACACATACAAGTATCCTTTCAGTTTATGGATAGTTACCAGCTCATTAACATTACCCACTTCTCGCCATGCTTATTGAACAAGTCTACATTTAGAGAGAGTGTCGCTTCATCACGCAGTGGAATGTAAAATTGGATGACTCGTAGGACGCTAATGATATATGCGTTGCTTGAAAGGCCTAGCGTTGCTTAGCAGCTCTTATATTGTTGTAAGCATAGTCTTGATGTATAGGGCGATGCGGACGCAATTACAGCCATTCTGTACTACTGCTGAATGTAATCGGTCATGCCATCAGGTACATCGCCGAAATCAGGAACCTTCGGCACCTTCCGTTTCGGTATCAGTCGACTTTTTGAAAGCGAAGCGAAATCTCTCACACTGGAATTATTTCTTTGTGGAAGGTGAGCGGTACTGTCAGCAAATTCTGTTTGAAATTTAATGAGCTAATAATTACAGGTCTTCTGTAGATTGTGGTTAACAAATTTTGTCCCATTTAAAAATTTAATTTAATCGAATTACCTCTCCAAAAAATTGAAATTTCAGAAATTGGGACAAAGTCAGAACCGGTGTTGACTACTAATGATAATTCTGGAATCGTATTCAGAACATCATTATCGACTCCTAAACGAGCTATAACTTTGGAAGAGATAATTGAATTAGCAAGGCGCAAAGTATCCCATAATTACGAGGAACCTTTATCACAAAAGCATTATGTCACTGTAGATGATGATAAACTACCGGTAGAGGAACCAGCCATTCAAGTTTCAGAAATAGTGAAGAATAATGAATGGACTAATGGCGACTGGGCTTATTTGGAACAGCTGATGGAATTAGATGCCGATCGCATATCGCCCAGCAGTGAACCACCCATTACTATTGACAATGATGATGATACAGCAGTTGCTGCAGATCGTCAATGTACCTTTTTCATGGGTTTGAAATAAGGAAGTGCCTTTGGAAATAATGGCAATTGCCATCATGACTTAGCAAGTAATAAATGATACGCCAACTGTTCCTATGCATGTCATACTTATATTGAATGAATGCAAACCATGAGGGGTTAATATATCTGTTTAAAGATGATGAAGGAATATTCAGTGCAAATAGGCATTCGAAATGAGTTTATGTCAGTATCATATTCATTAAGAAAATAGGAAATCTTTAATGAATTGAATGTTAATATGACTGAAATAGACTTATAAAGACGAACATATAAAGAGACACGACATCATAATCTGGGAAGTTATAAATGAACTGTAAGTAGTAAACAGATGTGATTATTTCTCAAATGAGGAGCGTTTTTCACATACAGGAATTCTTGATTTTAAATTTGAAATTAGAATTTTTTAGTACTATGAAAGCAGAGTAAATGTAATAATTCGATGTATAAGTTATTGTCGAAATTTATGCTGGACCAGTTAATTCTTCAATGCACTGTATTATCTTGTTTATTCGTTACTATTCATTTGTGGCAATCAATGTTAGGAATTCTCTCAAGTTAACAAACAAATCGTTATTCCTTATGGTATAAGTGTCTTGCCTGTATACGCGTATGATGTTGTGAAACTTTAGTTTCTTAATTTATAATGATTAAAAACAAAATCCTTCACGATTTGCATAGATCATATACAAATTGAAGTGAATTCTCATTAGAAATATCCGAAGCCTCACTTGACCTTTAAGATCCTGGACTGATGTAAGAATTCTCGGCTCGTGCCATCAGGTATCTTGAAGCACGAGGATTGAATATCCTTTCACCTCTATGTGCATACATATGATACGCTAACATGCTGAAGTTAACAAAAGGTTGCAAAAAATATCGATTCTAGAAACGTCAAAGTAAGCTAACTATCGTATTTTCGAATTACATCAGAAATCTCCCCCAGTCTTTTTTTACTTTTTTTTCTTTTTTTTTCATATGGATACGTGCACCGATTCGCTGTTACAAGCACTACTTCTGAATTAGAATAACGACGTTTACAAACAGACTTGCTCAAAGAGACAATTTCTATTCATGGTATAATACATTGAAATTTTACCGACTGTTTGGATAACTTTTCGAACAATATTGACAAATGTACGGATTGTGGCGCACATCAGAATAAACTTTCAAAGGATGCTTTGGTTCAAATCCTTTCTCAATGAATTCTGGAACAGGAAAATCATTTTCTGGAATAAGTGGGGCAGGTTTTGTAGCAGTAGGCGCCGTTGCAGTGACCGATTCTTCATCACCTGGATGTTTATGATACAGCAAATCAGTGTAAAAATGGAATGTTCTGCCACATTCACACTTGTAACCTTTCAAATCTGCAACAATAAAGCTGAAATCGGCAAATGTCAAAATTCAAATAAAAAATCAAAAAGTTTTGAAAGAAACATATCAGAGCATTTCCCTAACGTAATTCCTACTCTTCTAGCCACACTTCCATTTCCAAATAAAAAACAGAATTTAATCAATAGAAATTCGACTCAAGTTTTTTCCACTGTTCCATGCCCTCCTTTAGGATATAAAGAATAAAATATTTACCACTGTGCTGTTTGACGTGGTACTCCAATTCACATATGTAATGAAACGATTCCGAACAACGATTACACTTATAAGGCTGAAGTGGTAGTAATTCAAAGCATATCACAGATTCAAAGTTACAAAAATTTCCAAAACAATTTGTGGGATGCTTCTTTTTTTTCTGTGAGGGTTCTTTTTTAAGAAAACAACAAACCTCATCAATATTATGTACTCTTTCATGAGCCCGCAATGTTGTTAAATAGTTATAAGTAAGTCCACAGAAACGACATTTGTAGAAAACGAAACCACTTTCATCTCTTCGCACATTTCCCGCAAGATTCTCGTCTGGTACTACTGAAGTTGATATGATCACTAAAGCTGGCAGTTTCGAAACCTGTTTTTGTAAATTTCTCGAAAAAGTTGAAAAATCTTGATACCGTGTTGATTGTGAGCAGATTTTTCGGTGAACTGTTGTCCAGACTCTTTTTCTTCATTTCCAGTATCAACATGTTTTATTTGCTTTAATGCTGATGAAATAAAAGGGCGGGCTAGTGAATGTGGTATTTTGGCAGCCGAAGTTGCCGATCTGTCATAAAATGTTGGATGTACGAAAAGCTCCGAAGGAGTATCCGTTTGCAAATTCTAAAAATGAAACTTCCAAGTTGGAACTTCCGAATCTGCTCTACTTCGGAGGTTTCCTAATACAATTTAAGAACAATAAACATCAATAGCCACAAAATAGTAGTCTCCAACAGCTCATTCAACGTTTTATTCAAAAAAAAAAATACCAGCGGTGTCGTACCAATTGTTGTCGATAATGCTGATGGTAGAATAATCCCTTCAGGTTCAGCATTTATATTTATTTCAGGCTGGTAGTTTGATATTATTCCCTGAAACTGAATTGATTAAAATCTTAAATTTCAATTTAATAATTTCATAGTTTTTAAGTGATTCACTAAAAATGTTCCATAATATTGTCAGGAAATCACAGTTCAATGAAATGAGCTCAGCAAAATGAAAAATAAATAAATAAAACAAGTATAAGCATTAATTTCCTGTAAAGTTGAACTATTTTTAATGATTCCAAGTTTTGATAGTAACCAGAGTCCGTTTCTGAAAGATACCGTTCAATTACAAAAATCCAGCATTTGAAAATCTGTCACAAAAAATTATGGATGAAATCAAGAAAAGAAATATACAGCCGTCAATTTTATAACTCAATAAGAAAAGAAATATCAAAACCGGTGAAGCTCTAAATGAAAAGGAAATACCATTAATCATAAAAACGCATTCCAATAAATGAAATGACCTTACCTCTGTTTAAATAACTGTAGTAAATTAAGTACATTTATTACGATCATTTAAGTAAGTAAATAAGCAGCAGTCCATAGAAAAAATCTAGTAGTGTAGTACTAGTAATTTGATGTCCCATATTACTACCTATTTCCTTGAGTGGCGGTCCTTCTAATCTTCGTAACATTCCAATCATTGAACGAAGGCTATATATTAACAAGATGTGCTTCAAAGAAACAAAACTTATGTTTTATTAGAAAGGTATGTAGTGTTAAAGTTCTCTGAAAGTATATTTAAGAAGAAAAACTATCACTGACAAAGTAAAATCAAACAGTGTAAGTTGGAGCCATTAAGTAACACACCTTTCCCAGAAGTTGAAATGATGTATGTTGAACTTTCTTTAAAATAACACATTTTTTTCTTTCATATATAAAGGAGCGAAAAATCCAAAAAAGTTCTCATAGTATCAACTCCAATTTCTAGAAGGATAGTGTACACATGGAGTGAAGGCAGCTGCTCAGAATCTAAACAAGTGTGTGAGCGCTTAGAAATTCGAGAAACAATAGCTTGTAGGAACGGCAACTTTGATTGCATGGATCAGCCGGTTTGTAATTTCATTTTACAAAGTCTTGAAACTGTGCAGTCATCCTTCAACCTCACTTCTATCCCATAGGTTTTAATTTTTTTAGTTACTCGATTTTGTTGAACCATTCCTGACATTTCAGCTTTGCAAATGCGAATTTTTCAAAAACATTCGCGTTATGTTCGATAAGCAGACCTCGATAAAACAGAACTAAGGGGAGCGCGCATAATAACATTTCAGATGTAGTAATAAAAAGCAGCTTGGGAAAAGTAGCTAAAGAAGATAGAAACATGTATGCATATGACCGCCAGTCAGTTGTTTGCTGTCGATTCCTTTCCTTTCAGTTCAATTTGTACGGTTATTTCGGCTACCTGCTAAAAAAAATGCGAACAATTTTAGACTACATTTTCGGTTATTGCACAAAAATGACTTACAATAAATTAAAAATTGAACAAAATGAGCCAGTAGGATATACGCAAAAAGCAGTAAAAAACACATCGAAACAAGAAAAAAACTTCATTTCGTCAGCCATCCCAAACCATCCAACCCATTTTGAAGAGCATATTTAGTACTGTAGGTATCAAGCTAGGATTGATCTACTTTCTTCTGTAACATTTAGCAATCGGTATTGCTATAATTATCGGCCCAAACTAGAACTGTTAGGACAAAAAGGATTATACGCGCGGAAGTGAGGATCGGGAAGAGTATCGAATATTTATCATCCAGCCATTGAATACATTGAACAACAGCAAGAATAACTGCACACTTATATGCGTATTAGAAAGAAAGTGCATTTTTTATGAAACGGGTAGAGTGAATGTGGAAAATGAGTCTAACAGATAGTGATAATGATAAGGAAGTGGATCAAAAAAAGTACTGCTCATATTGTTTGCCTTGCAACTTATATGGACATCATGTCTTTCATTCATTTTCAAATCATCTCATTCAGTTCACAGAAGAGCCGTAAACAGCAAAACTAACCACATCATCGTCATCTACTGTTGAGATTGCAGAAGTTACGGAAGCGCTTGCAGGTGTCTGAAGTATTTATTTTCAAGTATTAACCAATCTTCCAAACGGAAAATCTCATTCTCGAACATCTCACTACTATAATTATAATGATGGAACTAAGATTTAATACCCCTTGATAAATTACGATATTATGTGTTTACAGATCCGAAATGGGAAAAAACTATTGTCCTGGAAAAATCATCGATTTTATAGTTACACTGAATAAGTTATCCAACTGAGTTCCCTTACTAATTACGTACCGACAGTTCTTTTCTATCTTGTGTTTTATCGAATTCTGCAGATTAGGGTGGCTGCCACTCCTGCATCCATTAGTGATAATTTTAATCCTTTGCCTAAGTAAATGAATCAACACATACCTGTTTTTCGGGAGATTGTGTCAGTGATTCATCCATCCTTTATCTGTTGATCAATATCCGGATGTATCTACAGCTCGTATTCAAGACAACAGTGATCCCAACAGAATGATTTTTACAAATAGTGGCAAAGCAACAAACAGCGGCAGCTGCTAGATCATATTACAACATTTTAGAATGTGAATGGCACTTCTTGCGCTAGCGTTTGGTCTATCGCATTAGCACTTCATCCTCATTGCTATTGCTGAGTATTACTGACTTTGTTTATAAGCATTGTAACTCTCGAGAGTTGGACATATTAAGTCTAGTAACTGAACTTGTACCCATTTTTGAGTGGGGGAGGTTATGAAAGGTCATACGCGTTCTTTGACCTTTCTTGAGACTGGAAGGGAAGAATTAGTTGGAAGTTTTGGATGAAGACGAATGAACTAGAACTCTTCTGCTCCTTTTTATGTTCTACTGAGAGATATAACGAACAAAAAAATGCAAGATATATGCTGAATCTAATTTGAAAATGTAACATAATGGACAAATAAAGACGAAGTAGAAAATAAATCACAAGTTTCAGCTGAAACAATATTGCTCCTAGATTCGAGCACATTATTCACTCATAACAAACACTCATTCTTGAAAGGCTGGCAAAATAATTATATCACCAGCATATGAGTATATTATCATATTCCATTGCAGTCTGCACATTAAGAACAGTTGGATCTCCTTATAACAGAAAAAAGCAACCCATTTACACAGCAGGAACATCAAAATAGTTTTCAGTAGCAGTAATCAAAATGAGCTTCATAATCACAAACATGTATTTTTCCATGGATTTTAATAGAATAATACAAACAACAGAATTTCATAAGTCACACATGTCCATTCCTTTTTATTTTGAATTCAGAAGTAGCACGAATGAGTCCTCTTTGCAATATCTTAGAAAACTGACTCATCCTTGCATCTCAAAGATAATACAAATAATGAAGTAGATGAACAGTGCAGAGCAGTACAAGGAAATAAAATCTTTGGGTAGTCACCATAACTAAATGTTAGATATATATTATTTCATATTATGCAAACAAAATTTTTATCGTTTAATACCCTTATATCCATATCTCTATTGTATGCAATAAAAATAGCTTCAACGAGCTTTCTTCGACTTCAATGGTGCTTTGCACTTTTTCTGAAAACAGATATCAGTTTATCCGGAAAGAAAAAAGAAAAAGTGTGACTTGTTAATAAGAAATACAAACATAATTAGCTTGTCAAATGCCGAACAAACGATAAAACCTAGACAAAAACCAATGTAATAATTTAATGTTAATATTTTGCACCTCCTTTCAAATAAATGAGTTGTGCCTTGAAGCTGCGCTAAATATGACAAAAGAAAAAGTACCCTGAATACATGGTTTTATACAAAATATACTGATCAGTGACTCTACTTTACAAGCATAATCAACTGACTTAAGCATAAAATATGGAGCTTACTCTATGAATCAATCCTCGATTAGCAATGCCTTCATGTTCTTGTTTATCGTGATGCATTTTAGTTAGGGAATCCAAAAAATCGTCTACTTCTCCCTGTAAGTTAATTTTTCTCACTAATAAATGGAAAGAAAATTAACAAAACACGAGAATTTAAAAAGTTTATGAAAATATAAACACAATATTAGTAATTTTCAAACCTTAAGCTCTGTGTTTCGCACAGAATACTTTTTGAAGTGAAGGACAGCTGACTGTAAATTCATAAAAACACATTCTAAAGCCAACAAATTTGAATAAGCTGGTAACGATTCTGCCATAAAACGAAACGATTTTTCACTTAATGGAAGGCAGGAAATACAATATGATAAACACTCTGCCAACCGTGTGTCAAATAGCCCATCCCTGAAAAAATTACGACAAGTTGACTTATTTGATCATGGAATCCTTAAAACTATTGAATGTTAAGAAAACTCGAGAAAAAAAACCGCATTCCTCACTTGTTAATAACTCCCTGCATACGCTGTATTAGTTTTTCAAGTAAACTGTCAGCTTGCTTGTCCTTTTTGATAAATGCCAGTAACAATCTGAAAACACAATGTTATACACATAAAATAATCGACACAGCTTAGGTTAAAAACTTTATAAAGACATTACAGAAAATGGTTCGATGTTTTTACTTGATCGATAGATTTTTACTTAATCGATGGGTTTTCTATAAGACTGAAGCTTACATTCTCCACAATTCTATTTCATATTCGTTGAAATGAAAACTTATTAACACCATACTTCATGATTTTTATAAAATCATCGATAGCCACTGAGTCACTGGATGAAAGACGTGAAATCATATCAGGCATCAAATTATAAAGAATGTTTCCCTGAAATGAGTCAATGTAAAGCCGCATCCAGTTATGCTGAATTCTATCAATACAATTTTAGTTTCTTCATAGGTTAATTCAGTAAATTCTTTTCAGAGATTATACTTTGAAAAGGTATGTGGATGAATGGAAGTTTCACTTTTTTCTCTTGGCTATCCTGCTAAATGCTTTCACCACTGTTAAAAAAAAATAACGTGATACATCGAAAAGTGGAGCGAAGTCAGCATTTCAGAAGTGATGCTTTTCATCAGGTCAAATGAAATAAAAGGATATGTAAGTATTTCCCATAATGATTTGGAAAAAAAGATGATTCAAAAAAAAAATTCCAAATTAAACCTTCTTTGCAAGTTCTGAAAAGAAAAATTTTGCAAGCTGTCCAACGTTAACATTTTCATCGTTGACACATTGCGCCAGATCAGCAACTGTTCCACGTACTTTCACCATATCGTTCAACATGAGATAAGACAGCACGATAATCGAAGTCTGCCGCACATAATCATCTTTATCATTTATTCTGAGATCGAACAAACATTACTGGCAAAGAATCGGATATCGTCAAGTAACACTTAAATTTTACTGAAATTTCGGAGTATGAGAAAAAAGTTTTCCTAAGAATGGCTAACCCATGATAGAGATGTTCACTATATTTCTCGATCACATTCGGGAAACGAAAACATAAATCACCAGTTGCAATCATCAAATTGCTACGGCACTCTGAACTTGGTGAATTTTTGAAATACTCCAGGAATAATGGCATAAAACGCAAACATGTTTTCATACTGCAATGGAAATGACAGTGTACAAAAAAACATAATTTTTTTTCGTTAACCTAACGCATAAGCACTGTAATTATTTAAAGAGACTGTTCATGGAGCGCATTAACAATGAAAAATTAGGACATATTAGTACCTTAGAAGCATAAATTTTGATAATGACAATATTGCCGTTGAACGAAGTTTTTCCGAACATGTATTTTTCTTCGATTTTACAACTGCAACTAAAAATTTGCTCAGACGATGCAGCAGTGATCCCCTACGTGAGACAGCATTTTCACACATTCGTTGTGCGCGCTCCAAAATACGTTCTTCTTCTGATATTCCTGAAAAGAAAGGAAAAGTACGTCACCTCCCGATTAAGGCCAAACTACAGTGTCGAAAATGTGATATCTTCTAACTTCAAATTACACCACATGGTGTCGGATTACTGAAATTAAAGTTATGTTCAAAGAGAAATTTCCACAATATCTACCAGACAAAATGATGAAATCATGTAAGTAAAACTAAGGCAATAAGGATATACGCTAACAATGGAAAGAATATCACAAAAACATCTCAGTATCCATCCGTGACTGCACTACGGACTATGTCAAAAGACAACCATACCTCCATGATAACCCCGGTAAGCATACAAAAGCTCCTTCCCAAAAATCCTATACAGGTAGTTTTTTACCATCAAGCAAACTATGACGTTCTCTTCGCATATCCGCTACCACTGGACAACGGACGACAATATTCCTTCTTTTGCTAAAAATATTCCCTGCAGCACATCCCTAGATCAACGGAGGGCGAATTCTTTATATCTCAACCATTATCCAACCTATCAACAAACAGAGAGTCAACTATTATCGAAGTAATGACAAGGAATTTGTTAGTTGATTATATTATTTGCTTATTGTATAACTCATCACTGTTCACTAATTTACCATATATATATATATATATATATATATATATATATATATATAT
>NW_018108186.1:565734-605180 GCF_000183805.2 Loa loa | reverse complement strand
ACTACTACTACTCTCTACTACTACTATATATATATATATATATATATATATATATATATATATATACGTCGTTGTTAACTAATAATATTGCGCAAAAACAACATTATATCCCGAATAAACCTATATCGCTGAAAAACGAAGTCAACAAAATAGATTTTCCGGCACATGAGACTAGTTCTGATAATGTCCCATAAAGTTAAACGTTAGTGCCCGTGAAATTGTTTGTTAGTTTTTAAAACTAATGTATAAGTTAAGAGTGATAAAACTACAAACCCGTTAAGCCTAAACGATCGCCTTCTTCTAATTCATTAGCTTCGAAAAATCCCCGCCTTTCAACTGATTCAGCTTCCAGTGCTGAAAGCACCCTGTTTGTTGAAAGTTCTTCAATACAATTTGTCCTCTCCAATTTATCATGACCGATGTCATTCAGAGTTGCTCGGATGTCGTGCAAAATTTCATTTTTCCTTTTCATCTCAGCCACGAATGACACATCGATGTGGACTACTGTCTTCAAAGCGATCTGAAAAACATTCTATTATCACTACATGTATAACACTTACATTTGTCATAACAGTCTATTTATTTTTTGCTTATATTTTTGAATTATTCTATTAATACTTCAAATTCTCTTCTCCGTCTAAATCTAAAACTAACCTGTCCAGCAAAGGCACAAACTCGTTCTGCCACTGTTTCCCAAGCTAAAAAAGACTGCTCCTTATCTTTATGTAGTAATTCCAATACATCCTCTTTCATCTTCGATAAATTATCGTCATCAATAAGACCAACATTCTGTGATTCAATTAGTTCTTCATCTTCAGTTTCGCTACAGTCTCGTGACCGCTCCTTCCCCATTGCCAGCAGATCACCAAACTCATCAACATCTGCACTATTCGGTGGATTTCTAAACAAAGACTGTGTTTCTGAAAACTAGCAAAGCAAATAGGCATTGTCGCTTCAAATACAAAGAGGAAAAAAAAACAAACACACTCGAAGTTAACTGTTTCAATCTGTTCAATTTCTCGTTTCTTCAGGAAAAAGTATGCGAGGGACCGTTTTGCTTCATGCATTAATCCACTGACAATAAGTCGACAACAAAGAGATGGCCTCGCAGCGACATAGAATATTGTTTTTACAGCTTTTTGCATCATACTTAACCAATTATATGATGTATTTGCTACATCTGGAAGATTTATATCATAAATTAGCAAAACTATAGATACATTTGATTATAAAATTCATCCACTTCAGTTCTATCCAACATGAAATTAGCTGATCATAATCTTTACGCTTAAAAAGCTATTCAACCAAGCACAGACGTAACTTCATTCTATGAATTTTGATAATAAAAATGACTTACTTTGCACTAATACAGCGTGCACACATTGTAGGATGCGATGAGTTTCAGGGAGACGGAACGATGGCTCATAAAGAGCACCAACATCTTTAATGTTTGGTGTACTTCCCAACATAGCGATCGCATTAAAAAATTCGGCAGCTAATGCGCCGTCGTCATTGTCAAAAAAACCCTCACGTTGCGTTAACTCAATAAAAAAATTTAATCTTTCCCGCATAAATTCTTTGTTAGCTCTGAAAAATATGATCAAAGGATATCTTGGAACTGAAGACGACAAAAAAAAAAAATTAAAACAAAAAAAATAAAAACCCTCCACCGAAAACTTTAAAATTAAAATATTTAAACAAAATACCTGCATATAATAGAGAAGAGACGTAAAGCTGCAATCCGAGATACACCTTGAGTTTCAAAGACCACTGCAGAGAGTACGTCAAGCAAATCAATATCCCAGCGATTTTCCCGAGCCATCAAGCAGAGGACCTAGGTACGATAAATAGCACGATTTACCTTACTTTAAAACCTAAAAACTGAAAGTGGTCGCATAACTGCACCCATCAATGAGGGACTAGTTTGTCCAAAGACCAATAAAATATTTCAACATTCCAACCTCCTCAACGGACACTCTTTCTTCTTCGCCGATACCAAGAACTATTTTGATGAGATTTTCCGCACTTCTCCGTGCACTTACATCGCGATCTCTGTATAAAAAAATATTTTCTAAACAAGTTAAATAAGAAATTTTTTTTCTCACTGCCTTTTTTTTTTCATTGCTTTCCCAAAATGTTTCATTTCTGTCTGATGCGAAAATAGCATTGATGGTTAAAAGTAATCGGTCCCATCCACATTAATTATACAACTTTTGTTTCGCCATAGTTAGTAATTCAAATGGTGATTTCATGAAATGACTTTTTCCGTTGGGAGCAATGAAAAGTAAGATTTTGGTATGGACTTTTCGATATTTCATTTCTGCGTTATTTGCTTGTTTGATTCAATCAAATTTACGTGATATCCCATTCAAAATAACTCAAAAGATCATTTAACCAAAAACTTTGAGGGTTTTAAATGAGTGAAAGAATGGAACAGTAGATTTCTTCAAGGGATGTTCCCAATTCCAAAGCGGATGGAATGTATGAAAACAGGCATGAAAACAAACTTGTTTGCAGAGATGAATAAATCTCGAGCGGCATTTATGATAATTTCTTTAACCGCACTGTCTCGCCGCCAAACCACTTTGAATAGTTCACGAACACCCTTTTCCGAATCACGAATTCCAAATTTATTAGCTTCCACAATAAAGTGAATAATCTCAGTTAATTCATTAGCTTGTCCATACATTACTGATCGTAATGCTAGTTTTATGCAACTTTCAATTTCCAGTGAAAACATTATAGCATTCTAAAAGTAGGACATCATTTTGAATAAACATGCTAAAAGTATGTTTGATTCGGCTGTCCTTAACGGACCAATTCAACTCAAATTGAAGCATTTTTAATCATATTTTTCTAAGTACCATTTTTATTCCCCGATATAAAAAACCGCTTATACTCGCCTCATGCAGTTTGATTTTATTATCCAGTTCCTCCATCGTCTTTTGGTAATCCCCAATGCGGTCTTCCAGCTCCAGCATTTCTTCGTCATCAGCTAACTGCATCTTTTTATGCTCATCTAAACAATAAGTTAATTAACATGTGGTAGTGTTGCTGGCAACGGCATTATTTAGGAAATTACTAAAAGAAGTAAATTATAATGTCAAAAACCACACCGAAGTAATACACTTGCAACGATTCATAACATTCTCGAATAATTTCATCGGCTGACCCATTCCTAAAGTTTGCATGTAATATAGCAATTTCGAAATTGTCAGCAGAATATGTATAGCAAAATGTTTTTCTTGTAATGTAGTGGCGGGAAACCCGAAACCACTTTCCACATTTTAGCGATGATTTAGCTTTGGAATTGATTGGCAACATTTGAATTTCTCCTTCCATTTTGCTCATCTATATTGGCCGTCTATAAAGTAATAAAAAACGCCCCAGTGTGATAATATATTACCTATTCTGTACCGCTTGGAAATTATGTTACAAATTCTCTTGTTTTCGTTACGTATATCTACTTACATCCTTTCTAGATATTGTAAACCCCACCCTCTTGTCTGTTATATATATATGGCCTATCTCCAGTTTTTGATTGGGATCCTTCATTCTTCCGGCGTTTCGTCCATTTGGACACCAGCTCTTCTACCACTCATCACTTATTAATTTACATTTGAAGTATTATTTCCTGCTATTACCCGACTATGCATTATTGTTCTGCATATTTTATTGGTTAATAAATTGTTTTATGAATTCGCCGCTCGTGTTCGCAACTCAAGGTTCACATTTACAGCAATACTTCACTGAAGGAAGTTTTTCGCTTTGCAATAATATTTCGATTCAATTTTCCCTTGCGTCCCCTCACGATAAAACTTTCGCAACATGTAGTACACAAACTTCGCATTAAAAGAAACAACAAAAACTGGGAAACACAGGCCTGTTAACAGTAGGAAATCTGCCATCGAAAGCTGCTCGAACAAGTACTTCGACAGCCGCACGGCATGTCTCACGATTTTCAAGAGCATGCACAATTTTAGTTATTAATCTGGAAGCAAAAAAAAATTATCCAGCAACAGTATCTGTTTACTTTATTGGACTTTCAACATAGAATGAATTATCAAGAGAAAAAAAAAGATTTAAGTAATTTGGACTATCTAGGACGAAAAAAGGATAAACTGAACAGAGAGGAATGGTGCAGTTGACTGTAAATCTATTTCGTGTATGAATGTTAGGAAGGTGTATCGGGTACAATCGCTCATCAAAAGACATACTGTAATTCAGTCAAATATGAATATTCCTGGAATTCACAGATATAAAAGTAAAACATACTCTTCGAGCGTGACATCATCATCAATGACGCACTCGGCGACCGTGGTCGTCCCGATGCCATTTGTTTCACTGACCTCAGCATAAATATTTTCTGTATCTCCTATGAAAATTCTTATTTAGTAATAATTTGTTAAGAATGGCGCTTGTTATGCAAAATAAAACATTTAGACCGTTATGTAACAAACATTATACCAAAAAATACCAGCAGCATTTTCATTCCCATTTTGATCAATAATGTTGCCTACGCTTTCCTCTTCACTAGCTTCTACATTCCGTCTACTTAGTCTTTGTTTGACTGATTTTGTAATCCACTGAATCAAATTTTCTTTCATAGATGCCCACTCAATACAGGCTTTTCTGATTCCTTCCTTCTCTGCAAGTAGAATATATAATTCTGATATAAAAAAGATTTAAGTAATTTGGACTATCTAGGACGAAAAAAGGATAAACTGAACAGAGAGGAATGGTGCAGTTGACTGTAAATCTATTTCGTGTATGAATGTTAGGAAGGTGTATCGGGTACAATCGCTCATCAAAAGACATACTGTAATTCTCATTAATAGGGTCCAAAAAAAACCCCATCTTTTAATTCAATCCAGTAATGAATAAGCAGTATGAATCCGTTGAATATCTATTATAACTTGCATTTCCTCGCAAAATTTCTCGGCAAGTAAAAAAAGATAAATAATTTCTTGTAAGATCTCAATGTCTTTCACCTGGATTGGTATTCTTCAGTTCAAATCGTTCCGCCTCAAGACGACTAATAGCATCCGCCAGATCATCAGCATTCAGCTGATAAAAACAAAAATTTTTATACATACACTTAAAACAAATTTTAACTGTTCTCAAGTAGTATCTATATTTACTGTAAGATTCGATGCCAAGATTATGCAAATCCTTTGCTTGGAAGGAAAATAAACTGTAACTCACAGAAGCTCCGAATGGATTGTATTCCAAAATGGCACTTAAAAATGTAGCGGCATTCCGCCGAACCGACACAGACTTATCTATCAAGCGGCCACCGGCATCACGAATGAGACCACCACTTATAAAAACTATCGGTATTTGTGAAGCACGAGCCAAACGTGTCCATAGTTGCAATGTACGAGAACGTACTACTGCATTCACATCAACAGTATGATCCTTTAACTGATTTGATTCAACATGAATAATAGAAATAATAGAAAAAGAAATGAAAAAATCTTGAAAACTCATAATTCTGGAAAATGAAAAAAGGAAAAAGAAATTTCCATTTTATAACATAGTAAAGATATTTTAGGTATAGCTGTTAAACCTGTAAGTGAAGGAGAAGCCGGTCGCGTGACCGTCGAAAACTGCCCTCTGGTAAATTTCCCTTATATACGATCATAACTATTTCGACAAAGGCAGTAAGAACAGCACAACGAAGAGTAGCTGGCTGCAAAAGTATGTGTTTTACAGTTCACCTTGAAAATCAGTTAAACATACACTATCTTGAAAACCAGTTAAAAACAAGAAATTCGATAATGTCAGGAGCAAAATATTAAACACAAGACAAAAATCAGAAGAGAGTTACATCATCCGATAGAAATGAAGCAATATTGACGATATGTTTATTCAACAAATATGGCTTCTTCTCGGCCAAAGAAACAATGAATAAAGCAAATGGTCGAGCTGACACATCACTACGAGCAAAATCATTTTTCGATAAGCGACCTGGACATGTGTTTCAAATATAACGAATGATGTAAACTTCCCAACACATCTAAGTTCAAAAATTGGCAATAAGCAACTGAACGATTACTTTATCATGACTAGTGTTAACTTGAATTTTACGATTAAAAAATATATTGAATCTTCAGTATATTTTCTTAAAGACTTAGAAGAAGTACCATTTTAGAAACATGTAAATTTCATGTGTCATAGTTAACAAGAAATAATGTAAACACTATTCTTTGGAAGGGAAAATGAGATGCAATAGTTGTTACGAAAAAAAGTGCAAATTTATATTCGACTTACTCAATGCCGAAAGTATTGACTGGAAAAGAGTGTCCATATCATCGTAATAAGAAACAGATTCGATTGCATCAACAAAAGGCGACTGTGTTAAAGAAGAAAGCGACAAATAATCGAGACGCTTCATCAAACTCACCAATTTGGCACCAACTTCTGGAATAAAAAAACCATGAACTGAAATTTCGTTTACAAGAGGCCAGTAACTACAGACTTCCATCATTACAAGAGCGACAAGGCGTTCTTACTAATGACCGCAGCCACATGGAATGATAAATCGTCTTCCCTCGATTTTAAGGAAGAGGATTTAAGAAATTACTTTTGGTGAAGAGAAAAAGTAGAAATATTCACTTGTGACTTCGCTGTAGTCAATACAAATAACTTTGAGATAGCCAAATATTGCCTGCAACCAGTCACGTCCGCTAACCTTGCTAAGTTCCGGATTTTCGAGAAATTTGTAAGCCAGATCTTTCGAAATCCTCAAAAAAATTGCAAAATTCTACAGCCTCTATTGATAAATTTTAGAAAAATCACAAAATAATTCAAAGTTCCAAGGAACTTGCTGCATTACATTCAAACTCAAAAGTACGTCTTTGGAAATACCAAAACAATTTGGTGATTTCAAAGAATTTTGATGTAAACTATACTTTAATCGATTCAGTCTTCATCAAACTCAAAGTAAATAAGCAATAATAAACAAATTGTAAGTTTGGTGATTACTTTAACAGTTCCGGCGGTACTATAGATGGTTGCCAGAGAAAGCGGATAGCTGTATTACGTCGTCGTCCCTGCGCATCGATACTATTCATTGAAAATGCACGGCGCAATAATTTCAAAGTATTGCCTCGATTGCATGTCCACTGGACCATGTACTGATCGTCTGCCTTATCTGGCACTGCTTTACGGCCTTTCTTGATGTTCGATGCTTCTGACTGCCTAATATTAGAAAAAATACAAATGTAATTTTGCGATATTAGAATTTCGGATGATTAGAAATTTGAAACCTTCCTAGTGGAAAAAAAAGTTGAACGAATTGATTAATTTAAACTACGGAATTCAGAATGAACGGCAGACCGATTCTGACAAATAATATTGAAAAGCAGAGTAAATTAACGACATTCCTCTTTTTTTATGATAATTATGATAATGACTCATCAATACAGCAAACATAACCATTGCAAATTTAGGGAATTGAAAGTTCATGCCTAAATGAGACTGTTTCAAAACAAAGTTAATATAAACCGATTAGATGATTCCTTTTCAAAAAGAACAGCAAGTCGGCACAACAAATATACATAAATTAGAAATGCCCGCGCATGCATTTCTCTTTCAACAAATAGATCTTGCGCTAATTCAGCTTCAGCCTCACTTATAAGCATTGGTAACAGTTCTTCGATACTGTCCAACGTGAGTTTTAAACCTAAAATAAAGAACTGGAAAATTTTAAAACATTTCACTAAGTAATAAAAGATAACCTATGGCGGCCGAATAATTAAAACATACCGGCATTTAAAACCGAGATTAACTGAGCACGAAGACGCCACGGTTCACCCTCGGAAAATGGCCTAAAAACAATCCGTGAAAGAACATAAAATAGGCTAATAAATTAACAACGAAGAATTATTAGGGAAATATTATCACTCGTGAAAGAACATAAGATAGGCTAATAAATCAATAACGAAAATCACTCGGGAAATATTATCACTCTTTTCATATTAGCAGGAATGAGAAAAAAAGTATGAAAGTAGATGGAACACTGAAGTCGAAAAGATCGAAATCCATTTCACTGAAACTAGCAGTTTTATAGCTATCCTTGAATGAGAGCTTTAAACAAATGTAATTTAAACAAGTGTTGAAATACTAAGTTTTTCATCCATTTGTAAATGATAACCTACTTTATAGTGAAAAATAAGTGGTCAAATCTATCGATGATTCGCGACCATCTGCCAGCATCTATGTCGTGATGAAATTCTGCAAAATGTCATACATGGCCAATAGCTAAGACAATTGGGTTATGAAAATCAATCACTGCCGGTCCTCTTTTTCCCACAAATATCTCTCCAGACAAATGAAATATTTTTTTTAATCGCCGATGTGTACTTCAGTGCTAAATTTATTCGAGAAATCCAATCCCAGCATCTGTACATATTTCCCTTCCAGAAAACATCCAGAAAGTTTGCTTCTGAATATTTTGGTCAGAAAGGCATCCATCCCCATAAACAAGAACGTTAAAAAAACTTACGAAATACTTTTGAAATGATCTCATCCAGTTGAGGACGTATACTTATCGTGTAAAAATCGTCACTTTCTTCTAACAAGTCATCATCTCGAGAAGGGATTACAAACTTTTTTACTGGCCCATGCATTTTCTTGAAGAGATCTAATGGATCAAATCTTCTGAAAAAAATAAGCAAGCAGGAAACGCACCCAAGTATCGACGGAAATTAGTGTTATAAAGTTAATCGTAGCATAAACTTTTTTTTAATCTAAACTAAAAGAGTGGGCATAGCATAACCTCGTCACTACGCATAGTATTAACATAGATCCCGATTACATATCACATGCATCTATTCCTCAAACGAAACTAACTATTCCAGAAGATTAAAACTCAGTTCGACAGCTCCCCCATAATTACATCGAGTGAATCGCTAGTAGGAGCTGATACTTCCGCTAGCTATACGACTACCAAGTAAGTCGAAAGCATTAAGTTACTGTTGAAAGAAACAGATATAATCAAAACTGAATATTTTATTTCGAAGCAACAATTTTGAACAATATAATAAAATAACCATATTACACAGCCAACTTCTATTCCGCACTAACAACTTATTATTCAAAGTAAAAATCAGCAAAGACTGATGTAATCTCGCAAGGAAAAGGAATGAGCAATGAAATCATTGGAAATCGAACGAGAACGGTATTTCATCCCATTTCCATTCCCAAAAAATGCAAAAGTCAATTCCGTTGTGTTGTGAAACGAAACAAGTTCCGCACACTCGCTTTCTGAAATGAAATATTTGTAACATTTTTCTTATCCGTTCTTTGAATTGCATTTCATTAATACCAAATAAAATCAAACTAGCTGGAATGCTTAAATTCATTATACTGTAAAGTAGTCGCAAGCAATGAATTTTTCCGATGCTGAAAATAACATAAGATACTCCTATAGTAAAAAACCACTAAATCCATCCTATGCAATTATTAAGCAATTTTACTTCTACGGCTTACTGAAGGTGCTGTCTTTACATACTTTTTACATATTGGTATATGCATGAACTCGTTCGTCAACCAGAGGATGACATGGCAACCGGAACTAAAATAACGAAACGAAACTTCCCCAATCTCCCCTTCTTGCAGGGTAGGTCTACTAGCCCCTCCTGATTTCGGAGAGAGAAAGCCAAACATCTCAAGTCAAATCAGGATGTCACAAAGATTTGAACTCTCCATAGAATGCCGGTCGATATCGAAGAATAAATGGGTCAGAAGGTATTAGTACAATTAACATCATTTTTCATGCATGTCAAAAGAACAAAAAGAGCTTCACATAAAGTGAAGAGACGCTACTTGATTCTAAATCTTATTTTCTTGAATTCTTTTTGATGCGCACTAGTGTACTTGGTTAGGTAGAAATCCCTCAAAAGTACTCAGATTCATACTATTTACACTGTCACCGATAAGATTTAAGTGGTTTGTACAAAGTGGGTTCATTTCCTCCCGATATTTAAATCATCCATATACCTCTGTCAACGAACAGTACCAATCCACCAGCAAGGATGTGTCTTTTATTTCGCGTTTTTAGATAAGGAGAATGTAGAAATGCAGCATTGAAAACATGTTTAATTTTATCCAGAATTACATCTTCTTCGCAGTTCCTTAAAAACAACTCAATTTCTTTATTTTTATAAATTACCTTAAGTTAATATAAACAAAACTGATGAACACTTTTGCCTGACACTGAAATTTTCAGTAGCTGTACAGGAATATCTGCCTCCCTAACTGTAAGTATTAATGCAAGAAAGAGAAACATAATCCAAATTTTCAGATAAAATATAGATTGTGATCAAGAGAAAATGTTTACCAATTGAGCAACGTTTCAGCAAGAGTTTTTGCCAACAGTGTTTGAGCGATGTATTCACCACAGCCAGACAGTGCAATTGCAACACTCTTGGAATCCCTTTGGTCAGCCCAAATAGCGCCACCAACTTGAATCGTATGGCCTAATCGCCCTTCAGTTTTCAATATAATTCCACCACTTGAGCATGCCGCATTACAACCACCATTTTCATACTGAACAAAATGAGTGAAATAACTTCCATAAGATAACAAATGACCGTAAACTTGAAGCTCCAATTGGAAATCTTTGATCTACCCAAATCATAGGGAACTGATAGGTATTACCGACACAGCGCCTACGGTATCCATCGTCTCCTTTTCCCAGTTCCTGACAATTCCTCGAGCTTCTCGCCACTGTCGTTGTGATCTTTTTGATATAAGTGATATTGGATCACAGAGTACAATGCCACGCTTTTCAGCCCAGTTTTCAGCACCTCGGCCTACCAAAACTGTCGGCTGCACGAATTTCTTGTCACCGCACAACTGCTCTGTAATGATGATTCTCAAAACTAAGCCACAAAAACCTCCCAAAGAGAATTCTGTTGAACCTTACAGTCCAAAATCACAAAAAAAGTGCTATAGTTTTAATATTCCACTTCAATAAAAACTGCATGAAAGAAAATTTAACCTTTGGCTAACATTGCAGCAACTTCAATGGGATTCCGTAACCGAGACACCACTCCAACAGCGCCGAACACATGACCTGAATAGAAGCATATTAAGGCGATTCGCATGAACAACATTTGATCTAAAGCTACGATATCCACAAATATCTCTCACTTAAATACTGAACAATACAAATAACTAGTAGATACGAATAACTATGCATAAGTCTGACTGAAACCATATAAATAAAAAATGATACTTCCAGACTTGATATTTACCAGCTTGTTCCAAGTCCGAGAAAATTTCGAAAGTTATATTTTACATGAATTTTAACCTTCAGAGGATGTAAAAGCTGCTTCACATTCCAGATGACCATCAAATGTTAAGTTCGAGCCCAAACCACAATTTGTCCTAAAGTCGTTCTCAAGTTCCTGAAAAATAATATATACATTAAAATCATGAAATCGTTTAACTAAAATCAATAGTCAATAATGTGTCCTAGACGCACATTCCAACACTGTCCTAAATTTTTATTTCATGAATAAAAATTGTGAAGGACCATTACAGCAAATAATTCCATTCTTTCAAGAAACCCTAAAAAATTTTATGTCCACGAAAATAATTTAAAATAAAGCAAAGGTAAAAACGTAAACCTTAACCGCCTCGACAATGTTTCCTTTCGATTTGCATACTGCTTTTAGACAAACATCTTCCGTTTTATGTGGGTGTGTCCCAGCACCAGCGTGTACAGCTACAAATGCACACATCTACCACTTACTGCAATATATTAGCCAGAGCTTTCTCGAATTCCTCGCTGCGAAATCGATGTTTCAAGAGAACTTCACCATTAAACAAAAGCACTGGCACGTCATACTTGTATTTCTGCAATTTATTCCGTAAAATCTGGAGTACTTTTGCTTTTTATGAAGACTACTACAGGAAACTGTGTGGAAAAAAAGAAAATAGACATTGACATGGTATACAGGCATAAACAACACATTAATGACAAAAATGAGAAAGAGGTAAACAAATAACAGTGTGAAGAAACTGTAACCCACATAATTGCTTGACTCATACACCTAATCACTTGATACATCCACATACTAAATTCTCCTTTTAAAATGATTTTGCTCATCTAAATGAGCAATTCGTCACCGATACAAAATACTAGAGCTATTCAGTGTTTAGCTTATCATACCTAATTCGGACCACCTAATTCGTCACTTGAAAGTAAAAGGACAAAGGGAGATGAGTAAGGTGAACGGAAATGGAGGAAGAGTGGGAGAAGCGAATTCGAGGATTTTTTACACAAACCTCAAAATTCGTATTATTAGAGATGTTGACAGTTTCCACTTGAAGATAAGTAAGTGCCCCTTGGTGAGAGATGTAACTGTCCAGTTGTTGTCTGAAATGTTCGCAGAGAGGACAGCAATTGGTAGTGAGTAGGTGAAGCCGAAGTTTTTTCTTCGTGCAATAACTTCTACTGATAAAACGTATAGCGAGCATTCATTAACTGAAAAATTAGAAAAGAGAACTAATAATGACAGGTAACTGAAGAAAACTCATTTCACAACAATCACGGGCTCATTTGACCTCCTTCAACATTATCCCAAAGCGCCAATCGATGACCTGCGCTAATTTCAAACAGCCAATAGAGGGGGTCTCGCTGCGAAACCATCCATTTCAAAGAATTTGGAATTGGAAGTACATAAAAAGCATAAGGAAAAAGAAAGAGAAGGAGGGAAGTGTGGAAAATCGGTCCATCCAGGGGTATAGATTACCACCGATATATCAGAAATTCAAAGTTTTTCTCTTGACTATTTCATTTGCCTCTTTTCATCTTGGTCCATTCCAGTACATACAAAACTTATTTTCAAATGGAGAAAAAAAGATATGTAATATTTGGAATTATAAGGTAATATAGTAGGTGGAAAATGAAGTCCAAAATGGAAAAAAAGAAGGCCTTCTGTGGGAATCAATAAAACCTAATTTTATAACTAGTTGACCCAGCGATCAAGAAAATAACAACCCGTGATATCGTGATAGAATGGGGATTATCGGCTATACTTATGTTCCCGATAAATTTCATAATAATTGTTGTTTCGATGAATTTGACATGAATTTTACATTTTTGCAAAGTGAATTAACAAGGAATTTATGTATTCCATTTATTTTGTTCCTTAGTACCTTGAAAGTCTTGATTGTAGTTGCTCATCTCTTTCCTTTACTTGAACAAATTAAGACCCCAATATATGTGGTGACAACGATTATCACATTCCTTCTTCCCACGACATATTTACGTAAATTCCGGGGCAATACCATCATTTCCAGCATTTGACTGACCAAATATTGACTGACTGGAATGAAATTGTTTAGTCGGACGTGTATAATTATAACTAGAGATCGTAACTGAAGGAGGGAGATAGAAAACAGTCTAGCAGTCCGGTGAAAGGCCACACTCCTTTCATATGAGCTTAAGTCCTCAGTCATGCAGTAGTGCCAGATAAACACTTCAGGCTGCACTTTCATTTACATATCTTCATATGCTTATGCTCCTCAGCCAGACTCAATAAGTGAATTTCACAGATACCGTTATAACATGGTTGAGGCATTCTGAAGGCATCCTTTGCATGCAGTTGAGGAAGCGATCTCATGAAATGATGATTAGAGGAAATAGAAAGTTCGTTAAGGTTTTCTAGATATTGCAATGTAAACTGTTTTCAAATTCACTCTGAGATTAGTTCAATTATGCTAGAAATTTTTAAATATAAGTCTCGTGAAATCACGTCGACATCGATGGATTTCATAACAACTTATACTGGACAAATATTTTTAAAATCAGCCCATGTTTTGATGAATATATATTTTATGTTTCATCCAATTTCAGCCCAGAATATAATTAATGCATTTGGATTGACTTTCTGGAATTCACTTCAGAGATGTAACTGGAACGTTCAATATAGTGGAGATATAATTAACAGTTTAACAACGGATTTGCTTTTCCAGCTCCATTCATTTTTTATTGGTTAGTCGTTTGGAGTATTGCATTCAACTTCTATAGAACATATCTCGTGAGCGTATAAACGCTTTAATTCGTGCAAATTCCAACAACAGTCGTTTAATCCGGCTCTTTTTACACTTCCATGGCTTGTTCATACTTTTCAAGAATCTGAAAGAAAAACTTTGGGATTCATCCCACGTGATGCCGGAAAAACCGAAAAAATTTATAATATGTTGGAGCCATTAAAGTGTTTTTGTTACAAATCTGTAGCATAATGACTGCCTTATTTAGAATATCTTACCAACAAATGATTCATTACACAAAAAGGTAAAATAAATTTTTTCAACGCTTCAAGTTATGAATCATTTATCCAATTCCCATAACAATGTTGCGATATCCGGTCTTATAACCAAGCTATTTTCAATCTTCAATGTTAATGGTCACCAGCTCGATAACCATGCTTATATTCAATGGTTAACATATCTTACATTTCCGTAAACCAATTCACATGTAAATTCTTCTTGCCTGAGAATTAATCTTGTATCAGGTTTTTGATAAACTTTTTCAAACTCCTTACACTCATATCAAACAACACAGAAACTTCATCCTCCAATACAAGGGGTAAAAATTTTCACAATATACGATAGCTTTCTCATCTGTTGCGACGTTAAAAAATATGGTTGATTCAGCGGCCTTTTTCAAAATTTCTATAAAATAGCATAAAATTGCATTTAATATTTTTTTTGAATTGCTCAAAATTGTTTTGAATTCTTGCAAATTTTGTGACGCGCTATTAACTACCACTTTATATTTTTCAATAAATATTTGAACGTAGTTAGCGATGCAATATGGTACTTTCGAATGATACACTCCCTAGGCAATTCAGACTAAAACATTCCCATAAACCTTCTACAGATTAAAATCATTTCCGGATACTGCGAGTTAACTTCTCATTGTATAACAACGTGACTTACCGTTCGAAGCTATCAATACCTGACTCTGTTGTACTTTCTATCAGAATTCATTTGAAAAATTTGAATTACTAGAAATATGTTAAACATGTTGATATGCTGAACATGTCAGGGTATAAAGTGTCATTGATTTCTCCAAATAAAATTCTAGAAGTCTAAAAATGATATCACTAATGTTAATTGCTACAACAGACCTTAATTACATTCTTAAGCTAAGAGAAGTGCCACTCAGCGATAGCAGCAGCAACAACAGCAGCTCCACAGGAAAGGAACTAAATATACTGGATGACAGCTTGAAAGAAGCAGCTGCACTCCACGAGTGGTTGAGAATACGCCGCAGGTTTTCAATAACTACGCGTTGTGACAACATTTCTCCTACTTTCTTTGTTTTTCCGTTACCTTAAATTGTTATTCCATTCCATCTTAAAAGTGCAAAGTATTTTATAATGATGTTCACTTCTAAAGAGTATCTAGATAAGAGATCCAGTCTCATACATTTCCTTCTAACCAAACTCATTCGACCTTACTTAACAAGAAGACTCCTTGTTGATTCCTTCCGCTCCACTTCTTACTAGTGACCGTACGTACTGTTAGTACGTGTCTTAACTATCCCCTCTGTTGTTTTTCCTTGTTTACTTTTCTCTTAGGTCTTATTTACTTTTTTGAGTAAAGCTATTCCATTACTACTTCTCTCAGCTCTTTGGAGAGATGTCCATCATCCTTTTTCATTCAGAAGAAGTGTGACAGGCAGGTCTAATCTGGAGACATTAACACACTGAAATTGCAAGAAATGTTTTTTAATAATGTCTTTTAAAGTTATTTAGATAGTGTTGTTTGCTCAGTGCGAATATTTTGCCATCACATATCCATCTGCTCATTATAATATTTCATACTTTCATCCGTATTCTGTTGAAAGTTTTATCGATAACAACTTCATCATGCATTTTCTAGAATCGAAATTTGCATTTGACCGGAGTTGTGCGCTTAATGCAGTATATGCATCTTCTAATGGCTTATCCTACAAAGCCTCTCCAATTAGTCATTTTACTCATATTATCCTTTAGTTAATCATTTTTTTTGAACTGACTTTCAAGAGGAGGGTATTAAAGACGATACTAAACCTTAAAAACTTGGACAGAACGATTGTGAAATAAATTTCCGACGGCTTTTGTGAATTACAAGAAACTTCAACACAAATGTTTTAATACCGGCAGTTCTGGGATATATTACAAATGAATGCGCACTGAATATTAAATACAGGCATTTTTCCAGAAAATATTATTGTAGACCAGATGGTCCTAATTAGGAGTTCCATGGCTACGGTCCTTTTGTGCTCTTTTTACATAAGAAGCTATTATCAGGTCTTAAATAATGAGAAGCGATTCAGCATCCTCAGGTGCCAGCCAGGAAATCCTAATTAAATCGATTTTCAGGACTTATCTAGTACCTAGCTTTATTTGGCTTACTGACAAAATGACGATATCAGTGATCAATTGTGGGTTAGTATTAAAAAAAAAATTTATTTATTGGGAAATTGAGACTGGCTTGGAGGCTTTAGCATTCACCTCAAAAGCGTCTCCGAGCACAATGACTGATGATCGATGTTCAGTTATGAAGAACATCGGTAATGCAATAGTCCAGTCTCGACTTCTCTGGCTCATTTAACAATAACCACTGTATAATGTTTTGCAGTAAAATACATATTCGTCATATGCTGTCACGAGCTTAAAAAAGGAACCAACGCAACCACATGTTAAGCAAAAAAAGGTTTTAAAAAAAAGAAATAATTTTATGAGATTTAAAAAAACATAGTTGTATCTGATCTTTTTTGAATTTCGAAATCGCTCGATGGTTTTTCTGGATAAGGATAAAAAGAATCTAAAACATAAAACAGCATATTCTATTTTATAGCTGTAAGAAAGAATGATTATCTGACTGATTACAGCTCTTGTTAAGCTTCGAATTTTTGGGAAATGAAGTAGTCATTGATAAACTCGTCACATGATTTCCCTATGATAGGTGTAGGCATCAGATTGGCACAACTGACCACTCAGTGAACAGTAGTGTTTAGAACAAAGATTAACACTTTATAGATATTTCACATCGTTCTTCTCTCATCTCAATGCCTTCCATAACTTTCACTACAACGTGGAACAAATGTCGATTACTATTACTTCTCAATATGACTTATATTTCATGTTTGTTATTGTAGACAGCAATTTTCAGGTGCCATCTTTTAATGATTTTTCTTTATCTCTCCAATGCAAACTGTGTTGTTGTTTTTACTGCTACCGTTAATGGGTTTGATTCACTGTACTCCGACAACGATATGTCCTGACGTAAGTGCCTCAAATCGTCCCAACTATTGCAAGAAAGCGTGTACAAGAGATGAGCAATGCAAGAAAAACAACAAAAGATGCCTTTGTGATGGTACCTGTGGCTTATCATGTGTCAATCCGTGTAAGTGAATTTCATTCTTACCATACAATGTCCAATGTCCGCATTTCCTTATTCACTTTTCCACGCACATTCTTTATGCTTGTACGTGGCTATGACTCTTTACACTCATTACGTGACTATGTTAGTTGGTCCATCAGGCGATGTTGCCAAGCGAATCGTGAATGGAGTGGTACAGTTTACTAAGTAAGCAATACTTCATTTTTTGAAACACTTCCATGTTGAGTTGTCATGTTTCGAATTTCTAATATTTTTTTCTTGGATAACTGACATTTCAATTTCTATTATTGGGAGATGTCTTGAATTTAGCTTACTGATATGTTATTTTATAAACTTGCCACCTGTTGTTAAAGGCTGAAGTTCGGAAAGTTTCAGCGACGACCTGTCATCCATTAGTCGATCTACCGAACGGTTTCATCAGAACACCTGGCGATTTTCTGTTCGGTTCGAATGCGGAATACGGTTGTAATGAAGGGTATGTGTTAGTTGGTCCATCTCAGCGGCGTTGTCAAGCGAACCGAGAATGGAGTGGTACTAAGCCTGAATGCAGATTACTAAGTAAGCAATACTTCGTTTTGTGTTGCCCAGCCAGTCGAATGATTATGTGGTTGCTGTTGATGAACTGGGATTTTTTCATTTCTGCCTTCGACCTGATAATGGTGGATTTTTTGATGGCTTTAGACAAGAAATCAGGAGATAAAGATTCAAAAGATTGCAAAAATGCAGGGAATTGTTGCTTCCCGAGTTAAAAATTTTCAAGAGTAAGGAAAATTGTAGAAAAATGCGGTCCACCACCAGAAATACCCTATGCCCAACATGATGGCAATTCGTACAGTGGTCAATATGAACTAGAGACCGAAGTGCATTACAACTGCGTGCCCGGTTATCATCGTTATAACAATAAAGGAATAACGATAGCAAAATGTTTATTGAATCGAGCAAAAGCAGCAAAATGGTTTGGCCCTGACTTACGATGTCGAGGTGTATATTCCTTTTTAAATAATTTTACTTTGAAGCTTTTAGACCACCGCACTTTAATTCTTATCTTCTAGACTTTTTTCAAGAAGATTTAGGCCTAGATAGCTGGTGACATTTTAACATTTTATGTGCCATCTCCATCATCCGTGTGTTTTGTAGCTCGTAGCTGTCCCGATCCGGGAAATATCATGAACGGAATGCGGAAAGGTGAACTGTACTACTATCCACACACAGTTGAAATTGTATGTCTTCCCGGTTATCAACTGATTGGATCATCGACGCTTCGTTGCTTGAATAACGGACAGTGGAGTGCTCAAATGCCTCACTGCAAACGTAAGTTTCTGAATTTGCGACAATTTTTTTCTTTTGTTGCAGAGCTACTATTCAACTATAACAAGATCTGTACATGTAATGAAATTTATATTGATATTTTGGTATATTTAGTTTTTCAGCAACGGAATGTAAAAGACCATCGGATCCACTGCATGGTAAAGTACTTGGTAGTTCATTGACTTATCAATCTCGTGTTACATATTCATGCAAAACAGGCTACCGACTTGTTGGCCAGGTGCAGAGAATATGTCTTGCCGAAGGTGTTTGGGCTGGTAATGAACCAACATGTGAAGGTTAATTAGAGAAACTTTTTCTAGCTTTAAAAACCTGTACAATGAAAACGGAGGCATTAGAGTGGCATTAGAACATTGGATGCGTTAATTTTCCACAAAAATATAAAAGGACTAAATAAATCAACAAATAGATTAATGAAAGTTTTGAAGTGTGAGTTAAGTGGACCACGAAATTTATTTGAGAAATTCGTTGCCCACAACTGCCTCAATTACACAATGGATATATCGAAGGTGATGACACCCATTTCGGTGCAGTTGTTGTGTTTCGTTGCTTAGAAGGAATGAATCATATTGGTGCACCTTATGCAAAATGTGAAGACGATGCACGGTGGTCACATCCAATGCCTGTTTGTTTGAGTGCTTTTTAAAATATAATTCAATATTTTTTAAATATGATCAATTTTAAATAATATATATATTCCACTTCTTATTCTCATTTTATGCTTTATATCTTGGGAAGAGTGATATGTTGTCGAATCTTTAATGCATTTTTTACTATTTGAAATGTTAGACTGTCTACCACGCAATACAACACTTTGTCGATGATAGTACGATTAATGACGGGCGTAGAAGAAAAATAAGAGTTGTCTCGTTTCAAACTTGATTGAATTTTCTAATTATAACAATTCGTATAAGTTTAGCAGTATAATTGTTTTGTTTAAAAAGCTATGGTCAGTATCTTTCAAAGTAGGTGGATGTCGCATACCCGAAATAAGCGATGGACATGTTGTTAACCACACTCCTTCACAGCTTGCTTTACACGGAGAGCGACTGAGAGTAGAGTGTGCACCAAAACATGAAATAGCTGATGTAGAAGCAACTATAATCTGTCGAAATGGTACTTGGTCACATATGCCAACTTGCATACCAGGTTTTTCATTTATTTCACCTAGGGAAAACTGTCATGCTTATTCCACACATACTTTTTTTCCCAGGAATCACACTATTATGACTACGTGGTCTTATGTCTGAAAAACTGCTAAACATGATTCATTGCAAGTATATTAATAAATTACAGGGAATTTATAAAGTTGATTTAAAATTACGATTTTACAAAATGTATCTATTAAAGTGCGATGCAAATCCTGGCCACCAAGAATGCCAAATGCAAAAGTTGTATTCACAAAATCGTCACACGGAGCATTTGCGAGATATGAGTGCAATGAGGGATATCGGCCATCTGGAATACATAATATTGTTAAATGTTTGTATGGAAAGTGGTCCAGTGAAGGCGAACCATTTTCATGTCAGCCAGGTAGTTTTGCTGCCATTTTCTGGTACGCTTTTGCACCAAGCTTACAAAAAAACTGACTTGTTACCTCGTCGTAGCCTGATGAAGTGAACTGCTGCAACTTTGTCCATCGTAATAATCGAAGTGAATTATAATTTCCCTTGATTTCAGTTAACTTTGCAAAAAGAAAAAAAAAGAATTAGATTGGTGGATGCTATTAGTAAGAACCAGAGGATTGTCTGTGGCGTTCAGCAGTTAAAGTATTTGTGAGATTCAACGGTTGAAGTACTCAAAACAGTAATTTCTATTCTGTTGCTTGCAATGTATAGTAATTTTTAAGCTACATAACGGTCCGACGTTACCTACCTTCTCATTATGTGAGGTGAATACACTGATCCATTTCATCCAATTCATTTCGTAATCTGTAACATTTAAGTTCTCTGTGAACATCCGCTTAAAACGTTTGGGGTCTTAGAAGGCGGGCAAATAATGTTGGAAGGACAGATGGGGGCTTATGACTACGCCCAATATATATCGGAAGTGGAAGAGGGTCGTTCGATTTCATTTCAGTGTAAAAAAGGATTTGTGTTGCTCGGATCACCAAAAGTAATTTTTCATATTTTTTTTTTACTTACTTCACAGCATTCATACTGTGTCTGCTTTTTTGTTATGCCTGTTATAAATTTGAATTGGATGAAATTTGTGCAGAATTAATTTCCTGGACGTTTAAAGTTTGTTGTTTTTTACTTCAAATTAATACTGCCTAACAGTTTTCTGTTGTAGGCAACATGTGTCAATGGGAATTGGATGCCACGGAAGAGGCCAAAATGTGTACCACAAACTCATCCGATGGTGGAAGGACAAATTGCTTGGATGCGACGTCGCCGTTCTGTTGAGTGTGAACCGATTTTAGTTGATTACAGACGGAAAATTGTTGTCACGAAAGGTAATGACAATCCAACTGAAATTATGGTTCGTTTCGAGCAGTCTTCTGACTCTTACTTTCATTTTATTGTAGTTCCAATGTTCTGTTCTATTCTGTATTTCTTTAAAAATCCATTTTGATTGTGAAAAGATCTGAAAATTTCTATTCCCGTTTTTATTCTCATGTTGGTTTTGATTGCAAATCAGACAGAGAGACCTTTTTTATGTGCGTAAAACAGACAAGTTGAAATTAAAGAGATTTCTATCAATTTTGTTATATCGAGTATCAAGTACTGTTTAGGTAATATGTTCTGAAGGTTTTCACTTCGAAAACGCGCGAGCAGATGGAATTGCGTTTTGTAAAAATGGACAATGGAGGCCAAAAGTTCCTAACTGCATTCCTGGTATTGTATTTCTCCCACATATTTTTCAAGCTTACAAACAGATTTTTTTGCTGCTTGGTATTTTACGAAAGCAATAATAGCAATTTGGCAATAGGAAAAATTTTTAAATCCGTGAGTGGTTTTGTAGATGATTGTCGGATACCGATACGCAATCATGCCTTCTTCCTTGACATACGGTCAGAGCAAATCTTGCAGTCAGATGATATTATGCAGCACGGCGGTGGGGCAAGAATGGTTTGTTTACGTGGGTATGAACTGCATGGAAATGATAAATTTGAGTGCAATCAAGGAGTGTTTATTCAGCAAATCGGGCATTGTAGGCCAAGTATAGCTTTGTATTTTTTCTAGTGCAGTTTGGTAACTGGGAAGTATGAGGCAAGGAGTATTTCAGTAGTCAAATTATCAGATAAAGAAACTAGTTTTTTTTCCTGCAGAACGCTGCAAACTAGAAGCAGGTGAGGGCTACAGATACAACTCTAATAAGACAGAATTACATCACAATGAAGAAATTGATATGATATGTGAAACGAACATTATTCGGTTAAAATGTCGCTTTGGTGAAATACTCCCATATTTTGGGTGCACTGATGATGGTTGGTTTAATTCGATATTAAAACTGCTGTTTTCTTATTTGCATTCATTTAATCCTTGTGCTATCAAAAACAGGGTGTAATTTATTTTCTGCCATTAACTAAAATTAGAATGCTAAAGTAATGTAGTTTTAAACTGCTAATTCAAGAATAAAAAGTCCTTAACACATCAAGAAAAAAACGTTTGTGTGTTTAACGGCAAAAATTGTTTCCGAAGATGTCATTTAGTATTTTTGAAATTAATATCTACAGCATGATTGGTTGTTGAGATAACAAAATTATTGGATCATTTTCAAATCTTCAGAATCACCATCAGCATCATGTCGTCGTCCAAATAATGACCAACCATTTGTTGCATACCGCACAACAAATATCAGTGGCCATCCGGTTCGCTTAGATATGAGCGTACAACAGGCCACTTTCCCGAAAAATACAATAATTCAGTACATCTGTGTAAATAATGAATACAAAAATAAAGCGAATGCCATCGAATGTCGGAATGGTGAATGGTTCACGCGTCTTTTACCCTGTGGTAAGTCTGAAAATTTTTATTATTGCTAACTTAAGTTACTTCTATTCAGACTGTGTATTTTTTACAATACTTATACTTCCACGATCTATAATGTCAGAAGGCAGTAGAATTGTCATAACTCCCGGAATCAAAATGTACGCCTGCTGCTGTAGCGTTTTGCGTCACGCATTTACCGAAGAAACCCACTGGAGTAGTCCAAAATTCCGCAAGCTATGCACTAAGTTTTTTCAAGCTTTTGATTCCTATCTTCCACAGAGCTTGAGCTTCAACACTTTTGACTATGGCTATCTTTTACACCGAATGGATGTATCTCATGCCAGCTGCATGTGATTGGAAAGTCTAACATGAAGAATATTAGCATAGAAAATAAAACCTGATTTTAGTCTTAAAGATAATATTTACTGACTGTAAGTGTTTAACACATCAGTTTTATCCCTTTTGAAAAAGATTGTTAGATTTGGAGAAGCTTTCGGTAGCTTTTTTATCCTTTCAAATTTATAAAATTTGAAAGAATGAATGAATGGGTTTTCGAAACTTTCGTAGTATCAGTTCTCATCAAATTGCTTTTATCTTCCAGCTTTGCTTAATGGAATTGAATAAAAATTATTGCTACTTGTAGTCAAAGCGTCTGCAACTACATTTGTTACTCAATCCGATGGAATGTGCAACATACCCAATCTTGCTTCCTCCTACAAAATTCTTAATATCAAAAATGCTCACATTTCAACAAAATCACGTTTTGCTCGTGGAACTACTTTGAAGGTTTTTCTAATTTTTCAAAGAATTCGTCAAATTATCTAAGGCACAGATATTCCTCAGAATATTTTTTAACATCGATTTTACTTCAAAGTTATTGCTGATCAACTGGAAGAAAAAGCTTGGCTTGTATTAGAGTTTTTACGATTGTTCTGACTGTCATCAGGTGCTTAGAATTGCTGCTTTAGTTGATATAGTTTTGGAAAAGATTTTCAAATTTTTTGGAAGCAAAATTTTGCAATCAAGTTTAGATAGGCTGTGCTGTGGGGTTTTTGATAGAAGAAGCTAGAACAATGGAAATGCGCTGTCGTAGAGGCAAATGGGTCACCGCTGGCATGCTGCATTGTTATTCAGGTCAGAAAATTGTTATACGGTATAATAATTAGCAAAAATTGAGTTTCATGACAAATCCCCTTTAACATTACTAATGTTTATACATACCGATGTAAAACCATTTATAAAACTTCCATTTTGAAAATTATGAAACCGGTGATTTTTTATTGAATACTATGTTGTGAAAATTTCTGACAAGGATAGGTCAACTGGAACGATTCAATGACGCCATACGGTAAACTTTTTTATGAAGCTGGCATGTATAGCTGTGAGGCGAATATTCCCTCATTGTTTCATGTTGCCAAAAATACCTTCAATATACTGCAATCGTCGATTGTATGGAATTTAAATATAAACTAACCTTGAAATTCTTTTATTGAGCTTTTATTCATCTCCATTGTTTATTTTATATTGTAAAATAAAATTTGATTTTATATAGAATTTTACGGAATTGGTTGCGTGTAATTTTTCACATGCAACAGATCCATCTTATGTATCAAATATTGTGATGTTTGTATGGTCCCAAATGCACAACTTTCCGGAATACCTCCAAAATCTTACTTTTAATCATTCAATGTGACAGGAAAAAAAAATGAGGATCTAGATCTTTCGTGGTAGTCGTTGAATTTTCTAAATCCTGAATAATAAAGAATATAAGAATTGGAAAAAAACAATGGGCATGGAAAGTCAGAAATTTTGGAGTAGCATCTATTTGATGCATGATGTAGCGGAAGTACCACATTAAATTTTTGTAACAATTTCAGAATGGGAAACGTCACATTAATGAAAGGTTTAAGTTTGTTCTTTCAAAATTTTCCGAAATAACTTTTTATATCATATATGGATGAGTAACCGTCCCCAAACTTACCATTTGTTTACTACTAAGCTTAAAGTTATATATTATTATACGTTTGATTTTATTAAATATTTCTATGAACAGTTACAGACGTACATTCATGTGAATATCGAATGAATGAGAGATCACATTTAATTGCTTTTTCTGCCAAACATAAGCAACAGATTACTTTTAATCAGCGATTTGCTGGTAAGTTTTCTGACCAATTTCAGGATTTCAGGGATTCTGTTAATTTTCATCCTCGTGCTGCTTACCAAGTAGGCCTTTCTTTCATATATATCCTATTTTAATCTTAATGGTTTACAGATGGCACTGAGTTAATTTTCTCATGTCAAGAGTATGGCATGCAGCAGTTTATGGGAAACGCTGTTATCACATGCAGAGAAGGTACATGGGTGCCAAAAATACCCAAATGCATCACGCTGGATCCATACAACAAAAATGGTTGGCGGTACTCTGATTCTGACTGATCTTAAACCCGCGTTGTACTGTCAGTTAGTGTGGGACTGAGTGTTTGTAACATTGTTTTTATAGAGGCTTATTACAATAGCTGTCACATTTCTATTATTGTTTGCTCACGCTACATATATTAAGATTGTTTAGGTATCGTTACTTTATTTTGTATGAATTTGCAAGAACTCCAGTCTCCTGCTGTGTAATAAAATTTAGAATTTTGAATTTCGTCAGATGGTGCGCCACCAATAAATGTGGAATTAGGACGCGGCTTGCATACAGTAACACCGCGAGGACACGTTGTGACGAACATATCAACAACGCTTCGACTTCAATGTTTATTTCCTCGAAAAAAAGGTCAGCCGAGATGGGAAGTTTCAACAACGTACCGTAAATATCCACAATCTTGGATAGAAATCGATTTGCCTGGAAAATCCGGCATGGATGCTTACGAAGTAATGTCCATCACCATTTCCAAACTTTCAGTTCTCTTTACTTTTGATGTAACAATCCCCAGGTAACTTCGAAATAATAATCACCGTTTCTTGTAGTTGACTGTAACAGCAGCACGTCCTGAAGATGGAGGATTTTTCCACTGCGTTCTTCCAAGTGGATACCGAAACACTGTCAGAATCATTGTGAAGGGTTAATATTTAGCTTCAATACCTCTGAACAGCAAAAAAAAGTTTTACATACATAAAAATGCATATATAAAGAAACTGTCGAAATAGGTAACATCGAAAACCTTATTGCAGATCAGAAATGCATACCATTTGCAAATTCGACAAAGTTACAAATCTTTTACACAAGTCCTCATTTATTTATTGGGACAGTCGCACAGTTTTCATGTGGAAAAGGTTCATATGTTGATGGGCCACGTTCATCGATATGTCTAAGTTCCGGGAAGTGGTCTCATACCTTACCAAAATGTCGAGGTACGATTGGATTTCGATAGTAACAATATAATTTGTGCAACTTAGCTGGCGCTCGAAGCCTTTTCTCATTTCATCAATAGTAGCTCAAAACATGAAGACATCAAATGTATCGCGCTCGAAATACACTGCCGATAATAAATGGGCAATATCCGGCACAGGACCTTGCTGTTAAAGTGTTCGGAGAACGCTTACTACCAGTTGTCACTGTCCGTATCTGCTTGAAATCAATTTTTTTTCTTTTTTTCTAGAAAAAAAACCATTATATAATTCAAACGCAATGAATTTCCGCATAGCATTTTTTGTAGCATTGCAGTGTCCACCAATAGTGATCATGGATTTCGAAATGAAAGTAGTGGTCACAACGTTCAAAGTTGGAGGTATAGCACGGTTCTCTTGTTCATTAACACATTTTCTAGATGGGAATCGGACATTACAATGTCTTCCACACGGGGAATGGTCCGGTATTGTACCGCAATGTAAAAGTAAGTTCTCGGCCTGCACAGAAGTGCTTGCCATTCCTTTTTTCACTTAAGCTAAATTTACAGTTTTTATCAATTAGTTTATTGATATATTTCTTCACTGTCAGTTTAATACTACCTGACTTTAAGGTGTGAAATGTCGAGTACCGAAAATACCAAGGAATGCTGCAATTGTTGGGGACGTGAAAGAAGAATACAATGTACGGGAAGTGGTTGTATTTGAATGTAGACGTGGTTACATGTTAACTGGTATCGATTATAGCGTTTGTCATGCAAATGGTAACTGGACTTCTATCGACGTAAAGTGTATGCTTTGGAGATTCGGAGCAGTGAAAAAGGCGTCTTTTCCATTAAGTTCTAATAATTACCTTTTTGGCAATTCACAGAGGTGGTTATAGAAGGAACGCCATAAATCCTAACGAGATAGGATGAAAAACCACTTGCAAACAAGCTACAAAAATCAGTACAAAAAGGATGGTAGAATTTTTCAGGTATACCAATCTGCCGTTTTCCTGGTAAACCAGAACATGGGGACAGCACCTCACCAGCTAAGCCATATTATCTCGTTGGAGAGAAAGTGGTGTTCTACTGCACTTCTACAGAATACCGCCTAGATTCAGAAAATGTACTCGAATGCATATCTTCTGGAAAGTGGAATCGAAAAATTCCGAGATGTGTATCTTTCGAAAAAGAAAAACATAAGCAAAAAATATAAAAATCAAAAAAGTGGGAAGCAACGATAGAAAACTTGTGCATACAGAATGCATAATTATTCTTGTGAACAAATATGATTTGGAAAGCTCCATATAAATCCCATTTTAACACTTTTTATAGACTGAAGTGTAAGAATGTGCAAACTGAGGAAGATTTTGGATTGAATATCTGAACGGTTGTAGATAGAGCAGTAGACATTTTTTCTTAAAATTTTGAAAAGTCTTTCAGAAATGGAAAAAACCTCTTTCAATAAAATACATGAACAGCAAATGAAAACAAAAACTGAATTTCTTTAAATTCTAATCACTAAGAATCAAAATAAGAGATGGATATACAATGCTGTATAGCTTAAATAATACAGTAAAAGAAAAAGCTGAAGTTGTCCAAGGAACTTGAATCAGATCCCGATATTTAACCCTTGCAATTCTGCTGCAGATATTTCAAATGTTGTATATTGTTCATTTGTCTGATGTGCAACACGAACGAAAGTTGCCCGTTTCGAAAGCTCTTTTAATTTCTTCGCACCGATATATGTGCAGGCCGATCGCAGTCCACCTAGCAAATCTTGTACTGTATTGGAAATATCACCTCTGTAAAATAGAATTGATTTTGGATCTTGGGCTGAATTTGCATGATGAAAGAACTGAAATAGTAACACATGATTTCTACAAACGACACACTTGCCTGCATGGAAGAATTACTGTCTTGCCTTCCGAAGCTCGGTATTCTGGTACGTTTCCTTTGTGCTTTTTCATCGCCGTATCAGATGCCATTCCGTAAAACAACTTGTATTTCTGCCCATTCTTCACAACAGTGCCACCACTACACTGATCATGTCCCGCAAAAAGGCCTATAAATAATGTAGGGCTTGACTAGAGGTGTAATTCCTATATAATTTACAACGAGAGGAATTTGTTTTTTTCAACTTGTTTTTTCTGCACGAATGCAGACATTAAGGGCCATGCGGTGGAAGAAAGAAATCTTTGGCACCTCCGATCATTACAAAATCAGCGCCAGCACCAAATGCTTTCGCAACATCTCCAGGGTTTGTGCACCCTCCATCACTCATCACATGCCCATTCAGGCCATGTGAAGCGTCAGCACATTCCAGCACAGCGCTCAATTGTGGATAACCAACTCCAGTTTTCTTCCGTGTCGTGCAAACTGAGCCAGGACCTATGCCCACCTGAAAAACCATATGCAACAGGTGCATACCAAACAAAACATCTCTTGAAAATGGGCAGCAGTAATGATTTGACAAAAACATAGCAAGGTCCGGAAAAAGGTAATAGAAATCATTTTTAAAATTAATAATAAATTATCTGGAGATCTATGTCCCCCAAGTTGTAAAACTTCATCCAAACAAAAACCTTTACAACGTCAGCGCCTGATAGAATCAGTTCCTCAGTCATTTCGCCTGTTACCACATTCCCAGCAAATATTGTGTGCCGAGGAAACTCTTCTCGAACTCGTCGTATAAAATCCACAAACACTTCCGTATATCCATTCGCGACATCCAGACAAATGTACTGTAGTTCGGGTATTAATCCGCAAATCTTTTTTAGTTTTGTAAAATCAGAGTCGGATACTCCAGACGAAATCCCGATTTGTGATAATATCTGCATAAAATTTGAATTTTCCAGATACTTATTTCAGTTCCGTGGTTCTCCATCATACCACTTACATTAACTGTGTTAGCCGCAACCTCTCCTCTTCCAAAAAAGTTCTTTTTTCCTGCAAATTGCCCTATACCCTAAATTATTTAAATCCATCAAGAATTCGACATCGAGTCAAAAAAACATGATGGCAGAGAAATATAACGTACATCTTGGTCCGAGCCTATTCTACCCACAAATTCCATCCATTGTTCAATTGAGTAATGCTTATGCATAAATGTGAAAAGTTTTTCCTTGGAAAGAACTTCCGCCACTTCAAATGTTCCCACAGTGTCCATATTCGATGCAACAATAGGTATGCCAACATACTTCTTTTGCGAGTTTCGAAATATAAATCTGAGAATTTTTATATAACACTGTAATTGCATTTGTTTCTTCAATCTATCAACCTTTGAATACAACGCTGAGAAGCTGGTGAGAAATCAAATGGATAAGAAATAATAACAGAAAAAAATGTAATCTCAATTATATCTTAAGTCATCGTTAGCACCATTCCTTATTAACCGAAGTTTAAGCTTCCGTAAAAAGCATTTATATCTCAGAATGCTAGAAAATTTCTGCAACATATAGTTATAAGCAGGGCCATGCAAGAGTGGAATTCATACAACTGGGCCAATTAGCCATTTAATAACAGCATTAATAGGTAAGCGGTAATTGACTGCTAATAGATAAGTTTTGACCGAAACGAAATCAATACTGCAGATCATTTCCGAAATAATTAACACAGTGGTACTAAAAAGAAAATAAGTGAATGGAAGCGATAATGTTTGCAGGACAACGGATCAAGGATCAAGGAGAATGCATACAAGGAGAATAAGTTAGAAACTTACTCACGAACAAGGTCGACATCCGCTCGACTCTTCAGTGTGGATCGCTTCGGTCTCAAAAGAACGTCCTTGAAATCCAATTTTAGCTCATATTCTACTCTTGGCATCCTGCAGATTTAGTAAAGACGGCTTTACCAAAATTACTACAAAGTCACTTTATGGCAAATTGTTTCCAACATCTAATCATGACACAATGATCACCTTCCACATTCGATCATGACTGATGTCATAATGATTCAAAATGGAGATATAAGACGGACAATACATGTCAATCAATCTCTATAGCTAATAAATTTGGAAATACTCTTTTTTCATGAATCTATACGTAATGTAATAGTAGCTGCTCAAAATTAGGTAATAATACTTACTAAGTTAATAATACTTAAAACTAATAAACAGAAATGAAAGAGCCAAAAACAAGGACAGAAATAGCTAATTTAATAAATGTCACGACATTTATTAAAATTGATCCAATAGTGCCACCGGTTCTTCGAGCGATGACGTCACCAAGTTCTTGAAAATTACCGTAGACAGAACGAGATGTTAAGGAAGCTCACAAAATGTAGAAAAACAGGGACGGAGATAGAAGACATATGCTTCCGTTAGAAACTGGTCGGTTGAAAGATCCACCACCGCCAGTCGCCCCACAAGTCCAAATTTTGCCAACCACTGAAATGCAGCTAAACTGCCAACCGCCTATGAAAATTTGTTGGTGTCACGTTAAATTTCGAAAGCAGAATCCAAATAAACAGAATTAAAATTTAGAGACTTGAGTCCGAGAGCTTGAATTTCAAATGGGATTCGAGTCTTCGAACTTCAAATGAAATTCAAATTAGTGAACTTAAAGCTGCAAAGAGAATCTAAACATGCCATTTTATGATCTGAATGGAATTGAAAAGTGTGAGCTTGTAACTTACGTGAAATTCCAAAATTATGTCTGACAGGATATTGGTATTAAGAATGGAATTAAGACTAGGAAATGTGTTTTTCTAGTCACAAAACCCTTAAACTATACAACCGTCACCGTCATGTCGTGTAGATGTGAAAAGAATACAACGTTGGATTTGATTATCGGTGGTAATTGCTTTCTTTCCAGCAAAGATTTATCAAAAATAATGTGCAGGCAACATCAAACAAAGGTCAACGGTCATGTAATTATATCTCATCCGACGTTTCCACAATATTGTCCTTTGCTAATGATGGCTTATCACATAATTACTGCACAAACGTCGTGGAAGAGTTCAGCGCATTCATAAACAAAAACACTGATCAGAGATAGCGCAAGAAAGTTTTCAGACTAAATCACATGCCACACTTATCATTGTCACACTTGTCATTAGTAATTTACTAATCATAAGCCCAAAAACAATAATTTTTAACAAGAAGAAAATGAAGCTAAGATCAAAAGTTTCTTACACGTAACAAAGTCAGGAAGGAATCACGTAGGATATTATGTTGCATACGATGTGATAGACTTGAAAACTAGTCTGCTAGATATCAGTGCGACAATGTTTGACCTTTGAAAAAAGTAAAATGCGCTAAATGTTCGATAAGCAAACAACAAGAGAGCCAAAACAGGAAAGCGGCGGATATACGAGATGTTAAGTGATCCTTCGCTAATGTGGATGAATAGGTCTCATACCTAAGATCTTAGACCAGAAAAATAAGAAAAATATTTTGTCGGGAAGAAATGTGAATTGGTCCCTAGAGAAATAGTCCAAATTAAGTGGCCAATTAGGAAGTCATTAAGTATGTCCAAAATGTACTCATTTGATTATTTATTCATTTGTACTGAATTCATAGAAAATTTCATTGTTTAACAAAGGACTTATAAGAAGACATCTTGGACGCAGCAATAGACGGAATACAAAGAAACCTGTGATGGTCTCAGTAGTGTTTTGAATTGGTTTAAATAAAAAGAGAATAAATAAATTCACACTGCACATCAAAGGACAAGACCGCCTTGGTAATCTGCCAGGAATCCATACACGGCGATGAATATTGCGATTACACTGTGACGAAGTGAAGGAAATTTTTGTCCCATTTTTTTGCTGGAATACTTGAAAATAGCAATTATCCCTACGAGTTACACGAAAGAACTTCTCCTCCATTGTTTAATTCAGCCAGCCATCCCAAAACTAATTGCGGTAAGGCTTGAAACTGCCTAAGTGTCAAACCTTCGTTTATCTGCTGTAAATCTAGTCTAATTACATGCGATACATGTTACTTGTCATTCAATCCCTTTTGCTAATCGGTTGTAATGAGAATAATATTTTAGTCGGCCTAATTTCAGATTGTCAACATATTTGCTTTAATATGTCGTCATTAATTTTAGTCGAACTATCGATCAGGCACTTTACAGTAAGTCCTGCTTTCTGGGTGGTATTCATTACGATATTTCTACTGCTACAATGAGGTTAATTTGATGATAAAAAAGTAGCACTGATTTTAAGGGAAGAGATAAGCAGTGACAGAACTTTGTCACAGTTAACACATAGCAAGCTGAGCAAGGTAACAACGAAATTAGTCAGTCGGATAGCTCTTTTAAGGATGTTATTGTATACAAAGCGCTGTTGTCGTAAGATGTTCTGTTCGAAGAGGTAAAAATGGATTTAATCATCCGTTTAAAGGATAAGTTAGTAAATTTATATACAAGCAAGAAAGAAAAAAAGAGATCATCGTGGTTTATTCAACAATTCTGCTAAGCAGTCGATGTATTGCTGTGCCATTTGCAGAGTTTCGAATTTTGACAGTCTTCGACCGGTGCCTACCGATGGTAACACAGTTCGCAGCTAAAACAAAAGCATTTTTAAATAAAACTTCCAGGTAAGATGACTTGAGGACAAGTTATTTGCAAACATAATCTATATATGTACATGCTACTGTTAACTTACGTTCAGTAGGATAGAATGATACAAGCGGAATCGTCTGGATGTGACAATCGTTTTTAACTGATCAACTCCCTAATAGTAGTATGGCGTAGTATTCGGTGTTTGCATTGAAATAAGATATAACAAAATAGAAGAAAATACTCAGGTATGTCAGGTAATTTTTGACAACTTTAGATATCATTTTTCCCATATCTGTCGAGCTCTCCGAAGTCTATAACGTCATATAAATGTAATCAACATGATTTCGAAAGAAAAGGTCATCATTCTTTGTTTTGACCTTATTTTCTCGCCTAGTTCCACTCACTTTTCATATTTTTGACCGCCTGTACTTTGTATCGGATAAGTAATGAATAAATAATGAATTTACTCTATCGAATGCATCGTTCAAATTATTCATTCTCTTTCGTTCCCGTGCATTCGCTGCTTGACGTCGCATTCGCAACAACTGTGGGCTAGGTGTTTTGTATCTTCGGGCTCCACTCTTATTTTTCCGCGGTACTTTCATTTCCAGTTGCTCCATTTCCTCTTCTTTCTGAATATAACTGAAATACTGATTTGTTTCCGCATTTTCTGTTAGCATTACGCTGATCACAACACGTTATCATGTGCTGATCATTTCACGTATTACTAATAACAACGAATAATGAGGATGATAATGAGAAAAAAGCCAATGTGAAATTAGTAGGGAATGGGGCATAAGAAAGCCAAGTGATAGTTCTGTGTTGTGAGTTCTTAAGCAGCAACAATTCTTATGTTCACTTCACTTAATTAAAGAAGTCGATCTCCTTCAAGTCAACTTATAAAACTCTCTTTTCTACATTTTTATAAAATTAGTAATCAGACTGTAAAAAAAGTATAAGTAATTGAACAGTCTTTTCGACGAAATATTTCAGTACCAGTAGATTACTTAATATCGGAATAAAATTATATAAGTACATTGCATATTAAGATTTTTGAGTGAAAGCAAAATTCCTATATTTCATTGAGTGAGATTATAAATGATGCCGTATCTGAATGTTGATATTATTACTGCATGATCACTTTGTGATATAGCATCTGTCAAAGAAGTAAGCATGAAATTATCCAAGGATGTCTACAGCTGCAGAATGACAAATATTTGTAGCAAAATTTTGTAACTTATTGAAAACAAACTTACTTTTGATTGCAGCAGAAATTGTCATCGGATTGATCACAGTATGCGCATGGTTGATTAGTATAGTTAGCAGTTGTAGCGATGGCTGTAATATTAGCAGATTTCTTAGTGGATACAGTGGTGAGTGACGCATAATAGTGCTGCTGCCAATTTGCTGATAACGTCGAGGAGGAGGACATTTCCAAAGCAAGTCGGTAATTGTCATTAGCAAACTCGTATCACTAAACTATGGAGAAGAGCCATATGTCATCTCATGCAATCAAAACCGAATTTCCTTTAAGATCTGGGCGGAGCAACAAATTTCTAAGCACATTGTGGTACCCGAACTGTCCCCCTCTCTCCATTCTCTCCGACAAGGAGGGGAAGAGGAGAATCATCCATCAAATCTTACGGTAGCCCATTCTCCATTCCCTATTCTGTTGAATGACATCTCATCTGTTGCGCTGTTGTTTAGTATTTTTATGACGCTACTCAGAAGCTTAACTTTACAAGTAAAACATGAAGAAGTCAATACTTCAATAATGATCATCCGGATTCCAATGATGCAATTTCTTCAAGTATACCTAACTGTGTCACACCGTGTTTTTTGTCAACTGCCTTATAATTTTCTTCAATCTGTTAAGCTAGCGAGAGGTGTAAACTCATGTACAATTACTGCTTAATTTCTCAGTTAGTTTATTCATTTTTAGAGTTTATGCTTGGTCCACTTTTAGACTTAAGTACGACAGTTTCTCTGTATGAGTTTTTAAAATCGTTGTAGTTTTCCCTTGTTGTATAGTTTGTTTGGTGCGTTTATGGATTTTTGAAGACAGAATCTTTCGGGAGTATCTTCTTTTGATGCATAAGATTCAGCCTTGTTTCCTAACACATACTGTCGTTTTTCCAACCAAAGATTTCTTTTCAAAAATCAGTTCATATGCAATAGTCAGCTAGAAAAGCGCACGAGAGCAAAAGAATCTAAGTAGCATGTGAACTTACAACACACTTAAAGTATACTAAAAAAGTACCTAATGAAGGGAATAAATAGATGGGATCTTGTGAAAGATCCAAAACAATAAGAATATCCGCAAGAAGGGGTCATTCAACAACAAAATTTATGTCAAACTTCGTCTTTAGCAAGTTTTAATGTAAGAGTTCCGAATTTTCTCTCTTTTTTCAATATATCCAGTACATTCAGCTTAATTCATGCACATGACTAACCTCTAACTTAATTCATGCATGTAACTAGCTTTCCATCTCTATCCCTTATTGTGACACGTAGTTCACGCAGCTTCTTTGTAGGCATCTGCAAATAGCTTGTTCGTTTCCAACAATCTAAAAAAACCAGCTTCCTTCTGCTTACTATGCTGTTGTGCGTCTTCCTAGCCCAACTATCAGCTGCAATCTAAGTTTTAAACTTTCAGACTGAATATCTTGCATAAGATGTTGGAATACTCGAGATGTGTACATCGTCATACTTCACCACTGAGAGTGCCAGAAGTGGGGATTAATTAGTTCATGAACAGAAAATGCTAACCATTTTTATTTTCTACAGATTTAAACATACACAAATCAACAACTTACATAAACGAGAAAAAAATTCCACTAATCCATATTTTCTAACGCCTTCTAAGAAAACACTTAATTGAAACAAAAACCAATTTGCAGGAAAAACCTAGAATTAGTCTGAAAATGCAAGAAAATGAATTTATTAAGCCTTTTTCAGCTTGAATAACTGTATGGGTGATTTATGCCATATAATGTTTATTGAAAAAAAATCTTCGCAAAATAAGTTTCGTACGACATGCTCCAAACTTTTTCTGTAAAAATAAGTGAAACGGCCACTAATAAGAGAGGAATAACTCAGAAATCAATGAATGCAATCTGCATTGTCAATGGAAACATCAAGTAATATAGGTGACGCATCCTGTCAATGATAATCAAGAAAAGCGTTTGTGAAATTATGAAAACCACAACTTCACAATTATCAAAAATATGACATTATTATAAGCTATGCACACGTGCCGCATTGCATCTTCATCTGACATAAAAAGCTTTATGATAGCTATAAAAATGTATGTAACATGGCCGATGACAAGGTACACTGCTGTTGCGCACTCTCGCATCCTTTAATTACCCAATTTCCAGTTTATTCCGCTCCTCTCACCATATCAATACAATGCACACCGTACTGACCTCATTTCAGGAGTTTATTTTTCGAATTTTTAAAAGCAAAATACGTTCAAAATAGTGAATCTCTTTCTCTTTTTAGTTGTTTCATTTAATGCATAAAATATAACATTACTTCCAGCACTCTACTGGGAAAGAGAACGTGAGGTGAAATGAAGACATTTTTTCACCAACTTTTCTTCAATCTTCGTTTAAAAAATTAAATGAACCCAGCATCTTACAATTTCATGTTAAGGTTTTTCTGAAATTATATTTACTTTAAAAATAAGAAAGGGACTCTAAAAAGTATTATCTAGCACAATAAAGAGATTGCCACAGTTCGTAGCAATAAATAATGCGATTACCTCACTGAAAGAGTGAAGCAGTCTACCATATATTTTTTTTTAACAATGATTTTTCTTAAGAGATAGATAAATCACCAAGACAATTTTTTCCCATGCAAAACACAGGGTCAACTGTTGCCAACAAATTACTGTAAGCACCAAGTAAGCTCAGTCCTGCCAGACCAAAAACAGTGTGGAAAGGATCAGCCTGAAAAAAAGTTAGAAAGAAATTTTCGAAAGAAAAGTGGGTATGATATTGAAACTGTGCAATAAGCTGATTATCAGTCAGCAAACCACTACCTGCAGAAAACGAAATCCACTAAAATAATGGCAGAATAAAAAATGCATGTGCATCAAAATCAACAAATGAGCTCATTTTCTATACTGAAAATCTGCATCAATGTAAATGCAAAGCGAAATATTGACTTACCACATCTCCCGGTCTATCAGCAAAACCACCATCGCTGTCTTGACAAGCTAATACAAATTTTATCATCGACTTCTGAAACAACTGCTAAATTCAACAGATGAATCGCAAAAGTTTACATGCTGTCAATATTAATGCGGTAAAGTATTGTGTTACAAAATTTTAACAAGTTATAATTTCAAATGTTGCTAACATTATCAATCCAGTGTAATCGTCCAAGTATTTTCAGTGATGCAAGTACCCACCATGAGTAACATACATCTGGTAATTTTTCTGGTCTACCTGAAAATTTTCTTTAAAAAACTAATGGGATAAACAGCATAGGTCTCCGGGCAAGTAAAGATTTATGTGTATCTATCCATTTTTATACTGCTTAGTACTAGGCACTATATTTGGACGAGATATGTTCTACGGACATTTCCTTACATACGACCGGAATGTATCTCAGCATGTACAGCCCGATTGTAATCAGTTTGTTAGTATATATTGGGAAATACAACAGAAAGTAAGTACTTTAAGAGACATTGTTACAACTTTTATGAATATCTCATCCTCCCTTATTTCTCTTCATGCACTTTTGTTGATGACATGTCCGATAATGTGTATAATGATGCGTAAATCGTTTAGCTCTTTAAAAGAGAATGTAACATTTATGTACAGTTAGTCGATGAAGAGTGACAAAGGGACAACTATTCTAATTTATTATGTCACACGCCACGCGTCCTTTCCTGAATCCTCTCTTTAATACAAACATCTCCATCAGTATCGTTTCACAAAGGTCACCTTGATCTAATTCACCCTACGATTATATTGACACCGGAAAAAATTCTTTCTTTCCTTTAAAGAATATCATAGTCACATGTTTTATCATTTCGTGAAAAATATTAATGTGATCTCAATTAATGGTTAACACGAATAATTATGAGAAGACAACAGAAATAATCACATAACTTTGCTAAGATAAAACGACACTTGCGATGTACCACAAGATTCGGAGGAAAAACGAATATGCTGCACATTTTTGACGAAAGTCTTTTAAGATTTCAGAAAAGAAAAGACTGTTGTACTTACATTATTACATTGCCTCCCTCATAAAAATTAGCAAACTTTGCGCTTAGAGCCACCACAAGTATAATGGCCAAATGTAAGGGATGACAAGATTGTTAACATGGAAGAGAGAATCAGCAGGAATACGCATAAATCATTCGATGAAAGTAATGTCATTAAAGCTATTATCCAGTGATGCCTTCATTCTTTTCATTTACTCTGCAGGGATCAACTAATATAACATAACGACATTGATGATATAATACATTATGTCATTAGTTGCTACTAAATCTCCCCTTACATTGGTAATTTGAATAATTCCTGCTCATTATAGGAAAGATTATGCCCAATTAAATAAAGCTTGTCTCGTCTATGAAGACGATGGCTGTAGTCTTTATTTTTTCCAATGCTAACTTTGTACTGATGGCAATTCTGTTGAATTGTGACCTTTAACCCCCGACAACCTTCTTGTGCATTTTCTCTTCCAGTTAGTACAAAATTATGTTATGATCTATTTCCGTCTTGATAAGTGTATCTCCTTTTTCATATTTCTAAAATGTCTACAAAAGCTTACCCATTCACCGGAAAAATAACTGGAACGATTTAAGTAACTTCCATCTTATAGTAAAGTTGAGACATAATTTCTCCACTTCTTATTTCGAAAAATTATTATTCTCAAGTTAGAAGTAATATAGTATTTTATAATTACGAAATCTCACGTAATTTCAGCTGGAAATATGCAGATTTAGGCCAAACTTTCAATTAAAGACTCAATTTTGATAAAATAAAGGAAAAGGAAAAAAATCTCAAAAATCAAACACACCATTCAGGCCACCTGATCGGCATTGTCTTTCGGCCAGCCATCGTGCTGTTCGCTGAACGTCGATCATTTCTAAGCAATCCGCTATCGCTAGGCTTCCCAAACAACAATATACCTGACGATGAACAAATTTGTCGCTTTTAATATCATTTAAATTAATGATTCATGGTATTACTAAGAGCAAAATAATGTGAACGCAAACCTGTCCGGCATGGCTTTCCGAACCAGGCCTGGTTCCAAATCCACCGTCGAAATTGTAACAATGAAGGATGAAATCAATAGCCTTTTCTACGTTTACCGAGTTTTCTAACTTTCTCTAAAAAAGTGGATTGGATAAAAACAAATACTTTAATAATAAGGAGAGATGAATCCTAGTTTTCTTTTGGTTTTATTTCCATTTATTTTTGAAGAATTTATTTATCCTTTCTTTACAAAAAATAAAAACATAAAATAACCTCATGATACTCAATGGGTTTCATTGCTATTAAACGAACCCTTATTTACCTGCCATTTATTAATCAAATTAGTCATTATGTCTAAACTTTCAAATGCTTTCTTGGACTTACAATCAAATGGAGCGTAGCCAATGCACAGAATGAGAAGCGCGTATCAATCTCATTGTATTCATCACCGCCAAAACTTCCATCCTCATTTTGTAAGGATGTGACATAACAGGCCACCGCATTTGTATCAATTTCATCCAGTTTACCCAGCATTACCATTATCTAAAATTTGAAAAACTCAAAACAGTACCTTTACAAAAGAATCACACAGAACTTTCAGTACTTTGCTAATAACTATTTCGTGTTTAATGAAGGTTCACCGCTAACTTCATAGTTTCCGATACTTTATTATTATTATTATTTTTTTTTTGTTATTATTTTCTT
>NW_018108186.1:546066-565316 GCF_000183805.2 Loa loa | reverse complement strand
AAAACATAAAATAACCTCATGATACTCAATGGGTTTCATTGCTATTAAACGAACCCTTATTTACCTGCCATTTATTAATCAAATTAGTCATTATGTCTAAACTTTCAAATGCTTTCTTGGACTTACAATCAAATGGAGCGTAGCCAATGCACAGAATGAGAAGCGCGTATCAATCTCATTGTATTCATCACCGCCAAAACTTCCATCCTCATTTTGTAAGGATGTGACATAACAGGCCACCGCATTTGTATCAATTTCATCCAGTTTACCCAGCATTACCATTATCTAAAATTTGAAAAACTCAAAACAGTACCTTTACAAAAGAATCACACAGAACTTTCAGTACTTTGCTAATAACTATTTCGTGTTTAATGAAGGTTCACCGCTAACTTCATAGTTTCCGATACTTTATTATTATTATTATTTTTTTTTTTTTTGATATTTTCTATAATTAATTTGTCTTTCCGATATTTTTTACAATTAATTTGTCTCCTAAAAGTCAAGTTTTAGTTCTGTTAAAAAAACTTAATGGAAAACATAAAAAGCAATAGTACGAAATATGAATTCACAGTTTATTATATTTCCAGGTTCTATTTCCAAATGCAAGATTTCCAAAAACATCACTAAAAACAAAAAAAAGGGTAATATGGTTTATGCTTTAAATCATTGTTAATTTAAAATGCACAGAAAATCTGTTAGTAATGATTAATAAAAATGCTATGATAAGAATCTGGATGACCAGTGATGACAACATATTTTAGTATGCAAGCGGCAAGGAAAGCACAAAGCACAAGGGAAATGCGTTAATAATTGCATACAATCATCAGTTTCTAAGCCACAGAGATGAACTGATTTACATTGCACAATGCTACCTTTACCTTCTTCACTTCTCTTTTGACCAGCACCGCAACATAATCTTTCGTTAGCATATTTATTTCCATGTGGCAAACTATGAATTATGAAGCGGCAGACAGCGAATCAAAGCAAGCCTTAGAAGGAAAGAAAGAAGTCACAGATGTGTCAGAGCCGGTCATCAGAAGTCAATACGGTTCATTTAATGATATAAATAAATTTATGCGCATTTGACCATTAGAAAAATGACTTAACTCTTATGACTTTCATGAAACTACGATTGGAATGGTCATGCTATCGTTGGTTTTTTTTCCTTAAATGAACCACAACTTTTTGCCATCATATGTAATTTTAACAATTATGAATACCAATCAGTGTTATTGTGGATGTTCGAATACTTCATATGCGTTCATTTGAGTGAAAATTCAAATTCAAATGGGAAATCAACGTTAGCTAAACCTCATTTATGAAGCGTGCAATTGTTATATGCTTGTGTGCTACTATTTGCACTATTTGAGTACCGAAATAATCTATAACAACAATGCTTGTTTCTATAACAATTTAGAAAATAAAAGCACAAGTTTACTTGTACAGCACTCAGTGTATGCAATAAGTGGGCATCGTGGTGTTCAGCAGGAGCAAAGCCACCATTTGGTTGCTGACATTGCTTCACGTAAATAATAATCTCATTAACATCCATTTTATCTAATTTGCCCATTATGTCCATTGCTTGCAAGCACCAATAGATACCACTCATTCGAAGATATTCTGTAGTGATACTTTCCTACAATTAAAAGAATAAAATTTGATGAAACACTTACTAGCAGCTGGACCCTTGCAAAATTTTTATTATGAGAAAAAAATGAAAAATTGTTAAACTTTCTTTTCAGATAATGTAAAGATCAATTTTACACAGTTGATTCTAATATCAAGATAGTAATAATGATTTAATGAAAAGTAATTATTTAGAGATACTAATCTTATTCCGAACTTCTTGCAAACTTAATATGATTCGGAGCAACAGGAAATTTCAAAATAAGTAGACAGCGTGCACCATAGAAAGTACAAGTCAAACAAAGGAATAAAATTCTGAAACAACTAGCAAACATTCTCCGTAGCACCTATCTAAAAAGCAAGTAAGTCACTAAGCGAATTACTTACATAAGATTCCTTGTTTTTGACATAACGCTCGATGAAATCCATATGCTTTGCAAGCAATAATTCACTAGCTGCATCTTTGCTGATATCCACATCTTTACGGCAATAATCAAGGAAGACATCCATATTTAAATCAAGAAATAAATAAATAAATAATGTGAAATTATGCTTTCTTGACCTCTATCGAGTTTCCATAAGTAAAATTTGTATGTCGAACAATATTTGAATTGATTCGATACCAACTATATTATAGTACAATCGATATAAATCCTTTGGATATCAATTTAGTAATTATCGCAATCCCAAAATGCCACAGTATGCGAAGATGGGGACGATCTGACATATGACGCATGATAAGTACCGTAGTTATACATTGTGTGCCCATTAGAAAATTGCACTCAGATCTTGATAACGGTAACTCATCTACTATTAGGTAATTAAAACGTGTAAAAAAGATGCAATCAATCATGGCATGAAGGAAGAACAAACAAAAAGAAGAAAACCAGACATAGAATGTCAGCAGTTTCGTCAAAATTTCCATTCCTTTACCCTCCATCTTTTTCCCCTTTCCTTTCTGGAAAAATATGTCAACAGATGGGCAAATGAAGGAATGGATGAGAGCAAGACATCATCACGTAAAGAAGAATATTCAAATTAGTGAGGTGCGGGGAACCCAGGGAGGCAAAACTTCGATCCTGATTCGTTCGAAAAATTTATATGAAGAATGCTGAAAAGAATCATTTCATATATCGCCAGTATATATTTACATATGTTCCTTACATATAACTTATTTATTTTATAATCATTCGACCATCCAACACAACATCGTCCCCGGTGATGCTATAGACTGAGTGCATTGGAATACGATCTTTAAGGAAGTCCCGAAAGCTCCTAATTCCTGAAGAATATGACAAAATATTCCATCGAATTCGAAATAATGCCCACAACAAGTGCACCACGACACTAGCAATTTTTATTCATATTTGTCAAAAAAAAGAAAACCGAAGTCTCTTCTACTGCGAACAGTGAATTTCGAAAAACGAAAATTCAAATTATTTGTGGAAAAACCGGGAGATTACACGCAACTAATTAAGGAATCCAAAAATTAACTTATTTTTAGTTTTAAAAATCTCATATAAGCAAAGGAAAAGATAAATGGGTATTATTGATGAGAAAACCAAACTCCCTTAGAAAAAAATCCTTGGAAACAATTTTTACAATCCCTATACTATTTTAGAAATGACTGAGTTCTTTTGCTTTCTTTTTCCTGCTACCCGGAACTTTGTTTTAGGACTAGAGTGTGAACAATTGATTAAAAGCAAACATAATCTAAATACCGCGTATTGATAGGATCAGTATTAGAGTTGAACTGCAATATTTTCAGACAAAACTATACTTAAACGACGTAACAATGATCCAACAAAAAGAATGATATAATGAAAAAAGGCAACAAATTCTTGAAATAACAAAAGAAAAAAACTAAAAAGATTACCCAACAGTAAAACTTTGCTACCTAGTTGATATGATGCGAGGTCGTTTGATGATGAAATAAGAAATATGTAAACAATGTATCAATTATTCTATCTTAATTTATTGTGGCAAGAAAAATAAATGGTCAGTCTTTCGCAAAATTATATTAATAGGACCGAATATAGTTTAGGTAAAATTCGACACAACTTTGAGTGGTAAGATCTTCAAAGAGCGATAACAACTAAATGTGGTGTTAGATATATTCAAATTCCTGTAATATTATTGTCCAGTAAAAGGTTCCTAAGTCGTACAATTTCTTTTTCAAGCTCTTGGATACGATGCTTGAGAGATTCTACATTTTCTCCAATTTTACCAAGCTTAGCAACAACGTCAAAAGCATGAATTCGTTCCTGTGGATTCTCCTTACACATTTCCTTAATCAACTTCGCCTGAAACAATGACAGTGATCAATGATTGTTAGTCAATACAATAATAAAAGTAATAAAACATAAGTACACTGCGTGTGGAAAGTAATGAAATCCTTTGATTAACCTGTTCTTCACAAAACCCTCGACTCCTCACCGTAAAACTAGAATGAAGACCGACAACAATACTTTGAAATCCCATAAAGCATTGCTCGCTCAGTAAGCTAAAAGTTGAGTGCATCAACCCTGGAAATCGCTCAATATTTTGACGCTACAGTACATTTCATGGATGGATATAACGCCCGTTGAACAAATTAAGAAAGACGGAGATGGTCGAAAGAAAATAACAAGCTTAGTACAACATGCCAACTCATAGGATACGTATCGATCGTAAGAAATAACAATACCAATATGTTTAGAAGTCAGGGAAATGTTTAGTGGACTTGATTAGCTTCGTAAGTTTTCTAATTAGCTAGAACATTCGCATCGAACGGTCTTTCAATACAATGTTCTCGACATCATACTCCCGAACATATACCTAGTACAGCTACTTAGGCCGAATCAAAGCTATACGCTTTCAATTCTGGTTACCATTTTTCACTACGAACATCCGTATCGATTCTCCGTATAAGTATAAGATCACCAACTTATTACAAACTCCGTATAAGATCACCAACTTATTACAAACTAACAAAATGATTATTTTTCCCATCTATTTGGTAATGCTCATAATGAGATTGACATAGTGAATATAATAATAGAGAACACTTTTAGGCTTTTACTTTATTCCGCAGTCATACAGACAATTCCATCTGTACTGTAAAATGAAGAGTAGGAGTCGGATCGACTTGGTAAAGAAAGCCAGGAAATGTAATAAAGAATCCGATCACTATGATGGAGTTTGATGAAAGTGGAAAACCTGAATGGAAACAATACTGATGACATGAATGGCAGAGAGATAGACTGAGATTATTTCTTTTCAATCGCAAAACCAACAAATGACGAACTTCGTCGGGAAAAGAAGTTTTGAATTCATCGCTTAATTTTCCTTCCTTCAACTTCGCAATAGCTTCTAGTCGTTCCATTTGTGTACCAAATGGAACATATAGTTCAAAAAACACAATCCCAGCACTGTAGACATCTACCTGAGATGGATAAAATATACTTCCAACTCAAAAAAATCTCGTTTCCTATATTCTTTCTTGATATAATCTAAGTGCATGAAAAACTATGGAAGCTATTAGGGTTACTGAAATCTAAAATTATTAAGATACTCCAGAATTAATCAGAACTAAACAGTGAAGCAATTACAAATAATTCCATGGCTTTTAATCTTCAATGTAAATCAAGTCGTAATACTTAGAACTACTAACCATACAAACAAATTATCTAAATTCCATGTAAAGGAATAATAACAGTCACTCACTGCATTATCGTAAATAGTAGAATTCTGCTGCTCAGGTGCTGCGTAAATAGAGGTACCAACACCCACGCTATGTGTGGTTGTCTCATTTCCAGCAACTGTAGTCTTATAAATAATGTTTGTTTGATGAAGACATGCTAATCCAAAATCGCCCAAAAGTACGGATGGAACTGGAGAACAACTCTCATTACGAAGGAAAATATTGCTCGGCTGAAACCAAATAATATCATAATATAAGTATTGATATTATTGTGTCTAATTTAATAATTTAAAATTAAAGTATGATCAGACTCCATCGAGCAGTGTGAGTCAAGCACTGTTTCACCAGTTGGACCATATATTTAACTTTTTCAACACAAATTTAAGGACCACAGGAATCAAATTACATTTCAAATTGCTCCCTGCTAATATACACATTGAGATAACAAAATTACGTAATTTGCATGAAAAGTCAATGTCAATTACGTAAAATGATAATAGACAAATGACAATTTCGAGATTAATAATAAACAATGTTAAAAAAAAATCCTAAAGTTTATTATTTAAGACTAGTTGTTGCAAAACACACATGAGTGGTAAGCTAAATGAGGCAAATAGTTTGAAAATTATTTCGGATGCCTCAAAACCACACCTGGTCAAAATTATTTTTTACAACATAAGCAAATAAAATTCAGACAAAAAAAATAGAAATAAAAATTAAAACAAAACCAATAATCAGATGAAAAACACGACACATAGTCGCTTTTTTTTTCAAATTATGATTTAAAACAAGAAAAATAATCACCTGATTTTCTAAAGTCCAAAAAGAAGAGCAAGACAAACTTTGATATCTCGGTGAATAATTTTTTTGGAATGTAAGTGAGTCATTGCAGACATTAGTTGCTCCATAATGCTTCTATTCAGCTGTCGATCTATTTTTGGCCTGATTTCTGCAACAAATTTAATTTCACGATGCATATTAAAAGAAGAACCTTTTACAGCTTTTTTTAATACTGCAGTCAAAATATTAACGATAATCCTCGGAAAATGAAGCTAAAAATAAAAAATAAAAAATACCGGCATTTCGCTCAGCAAAATAATCGCTAAGAGTATGCGAGCAAAGTTCCATCTGCACGAACATGACTGCAGTACCCTAAAAACAAATTCAATCGTTGCAGAAGACTTCAGCTTTAAAAATTTTAAATTCGCTTACTGAATGAGGCAGTATTAAATTTACTGGATCACTTCTCGCACTCCCTCTTGCAACCATCAAGCAGTGATTGGTAGAAATACTTCGACGCATCTTGTACCCTCCCGAAATCGTTGAACTAGAAGTGGTTGAAGGTTCCTGCGTCCAAAAACGACCTTGTTTTTCATGAACTGTGCCAGACTGTTCTCCCGAATCATCCTTTTCATCCTAAATCAGGCGAAAAGGCCTTTGTTAAAACAACATAAGCATGATAATTTTTATGGATTTGCATTAAAAAGCGATTTTATACAAGAAGATTAAATCAAAAAGGACTCTTGAAAAAAAAATTCAGTTCTTTCGGAGGCGATGCATACCATTTGAGTAAACTTCGAGCAAGCATTAGTTGAAGATGAAATACCTTTTCTTCTCTCCTCAGGTGAATTCTTCCAAGCGATTCCCTCTCTTAATTTTATGTCTTATTTTTTATATCTTAAATCATAAAATTTCAGTATACTCATACTGAAAAGGACAAAATTCGAAAGTAACATGGTATCCAGACATATAAAATTAAAACATATAAAAAAGAATTATCTCACTCACTCGTCACTGCAATATTCATCATTCTCCCCGGATGATGGTGTCTGCAAGTCTTGCAGCTCTAACCAAGCACCATAATATCGCACGATATTTTTGTGCTGAACAACTGCTAGCAAACGAACTTCATTGACGATCTAGAATCTGATGAATCCTAAGAACTAAATAAAAACAACTCATACTTGTTCGAAACTAATCCATTAAAATCAAATTATATTAACGAAATAGTATATTATATCAAAAAAATGATATAGTTAAAAAGCGAAAGTTTCTGAAATTGGTAAGACAATATACACAACTAACCTTTGTCACCGGCTCAGACATCGTTAAGTTAAACTGAATTTTTTTAACGGCGTAATCGCAGTCATCAATATTAGAATGTACCTGAAACGAAAATTCATAGCCAGAAAGCTAAAAAATCTCACATCAGCCTTACTGATACAAACAAAATAACATGACAGAAGTGCAACTGTTTAAATCGGTTCAAAAAGCAAAATTTTTACACTTTTTCCCACAAGTTCATTTTTCTCATAAAATAAACACATGAATTTTCTAATACTTCAGAAATCTGAAGTTTCAAACATTACATGAAAAACTTCTCCGAAGCCTCCACTTCCAATCTTTCTGATTTCTTTGAAATCGACGCTATATCGGCTAGATAAGAAATAATTCTTTTTTACAGGAGCATCAACGGTTAAACTGCAATCGAACTCCAAATTATTTGAGTTCCTTTCCCCTCTAAATAAACTTAAAGGAAAATTTTCTTGAAGTGAAATAAACGCTTTTTAAAATTAGCATAAAAAAGAACTTTCTTCATCACAGCGACATTACCGTATTTAACCATTAAACTGCAACCAGTTTTTTTTTTTCTTTGATAAACTTTTTTTATATAGGGACGACAATAATGCACCTATTTCCGATTTTCTGGTTTGTAGCAGCATTCAGAGTTTCCGTTATTCTTCTCCTAATTGCGATGCGAAACGCTCCGTAATCATCGGAAAGATATGAAGGGTGGATAAAGTGTCCAGCAATCTGCCTCAAAACTGAAACAATCAACTGGTCCAATTTCATCTTAAAATGTACTCTAAAAGACAGTATCTTTATCTTTAGGGACAATTGTGTGAAAAAGATCAAAATAAGTCCCCAAGTGTTTTCAAAAGACTCCTTCGGATAATAATGATCTATAAGATTTAACTAAGGATTACAACAGTAATCATTGGTATTTCAAAGTTGGTAAACTTATGGCATAGAACAATAAGGAATGAGGAAAACTAATGCGCTCAGTAAATCGTTTGACAAATCAAGAAAAATATGATTTATCCACAACAAATACATAGAATACATGCCTGCCATAAAAATAGATATAAACAAAAATTATACCTTTCCGAAAATGAATATTCAAACCCTCGAATTCCCCATCGCAAAGCATTTCAATAATCGATGCGAAAAAAATTTCCATTTGAAACTGTTTCATCTTTTCTCTATTTTTCTTTCTTTTTGACGCATATATAGACTTATCCCTGACATCTAAATAAACACAAAATTATAATGAACGCTGCAAAAGAACTATGGAAAATGCATACTCGTGAAATTTCGATTATTTAAAGTGCAATATTCACCTTACGATTATTAACTATGCTCCTCCAAACTAATGGTTTCACATAATGAAGAAAGTTTATTGGAAGTAAGAGAATAAACAAGGGGAGAGGAAATGCTCGGAAGTGCGGCCAAAGTATAGACTGTATCTGGAAGAACAATCTATGCATGTTTTCAAAAAAAAAAAAGAAAGGAAAAGGTAGAAGGAAACAAGCAAACGTTTACATGAAAAACCTGTTGAAATCCTCGGAGCAACAGCCCATTTTTCCAATTCCACATCCATGTTATTACCGCCACTACTCTTATCATCCAAAAGAAAGAATTTTGGAAGTCCCACATTTCTCAAAACGCTCCGTGAACCTTTATCTACTGCACTATTTCCTTGCTCCATTTCCAGAACACCTGAAATCGTTATCACAGTTAGCTGCAGACCAAGTGATTTGAAGGATCAAGTGAGTCAGTTGATACTACCACAAGATTAACATTATCCTTGCTTTTTAAATTCATTAAGATTTCAATTTTAATCACTTAATTTAAATCTCAACGTGGAAGTCCAACTCATAACCAGTTCACATTTTCGTAAATAACGATCACACATCATCGAAGGTTACTTTGTTCCAGAAATTTGTAAACCTTCAGATGAATTCGTATCCGAACAACTAAAAATAGAATCTCCAGAAGCCAAATTAGCATTTAAACAGTCGACATTACTGTCAGCATCTCTCGCATTTTTATTCTGCTTCTCAACTGTTTTTTCGTCATCTGCCAAGTTGTCACTATCTTCGGATTCAGAGCTGATTTCCAATGCAGCTTTAGGATTGTCAATAGCGCAGCAATCCTACAAAAATTGAGCAGAACTCATCTGCTAAAACTAGTTTTAATTAGCTGAAGATGCTATCTCACGACGAAAGGGGCTTTCATTCACTAGAATCTAATCAACAAATATATTGGAATAAAATTGATGTCGTGAATTTCATCTTAGGAAATTGATGCTCCGTCATGTCAATCATGCATCATTTGAGCCAGGAGCAAATAATAGCTCCGGCAAAACTGTTATTGTTGACTAGCATTATGAACCTTTTTTGCAGTCTGACCTGGGCTGCAATGCGGAATAATATGTTCCGCTGATTTATTTACAAATAAAAACGACTAAAAACAAAACTTGACCTTGGCTCAGGTTTTTTTTTTAAAGGAAAAAAGGAACACTTACTTCAATGTGCAGCATGTCGTATCCTATACACTTCTGACAAGACAGATCCCACAATAAATTCGGTGACTTTCAGTGAATTCAGTGACTGCTTATTGCTAATAATTCAACACTAATGTCTACGGATATCAGTCTTCTGCCGATACCATCAAATTTCGAGTGAAACTGGAAGATTCAGTAATTCGTTCCTTCGTCCCCAATATCTTGATAAAAGTTGCAGAAATAAAACATGAAATAAGTGATAGCAGAACTTCACTTCAAGCAAAATGACACTAGTACAAATTTAGAAAACATATCGCAATCAAGAAGGTCAGAGAGAGGAAGAAAGAAAAAGAGAAGGGGGCAGAAAAGAAAACCACAAGTCCTTTTTCGTTTGCAAAAAGTCAAAAATAATGAAGAAGCCAAAAACATCTCATTTCCAAGTTTCACCGAACCGCTGAATGAAAATTCAAACAAATAAGCTTCTCTCCAAGCAATTAAAAAATTAGTAAATTTACCAATTAAAAGACTAAATATTCAGATAAATGACTGCCGTTAAAAATGCCATCACCTGGGGCCATTAATAAAACTTTATGTGCACTACTCAGTAAAATAAAGCCGCTTCAAAAGATGGTATGTATATACATGGAAATAGCAAAAGAAATTGTAACAGATATGGAAGTCAACATCAATTCCTTCAAAAGAATTTTTTCGAAATAATACTAATTCGGCTTATAAATTCCTATAGAAAGGATATTTCTACCTTTTCCATTCAAATTCAAAATTTCTAATTGAAATTTCCGAACAACAATCAGTAATAATAGTTCATATTACATGTTTCTGTTTTGTATGAATCAAGAAGGTTGAAAATCCATGAATCAAAACGGCTTTCTCGATATAATATCAATTCAGCTTATAAAATTAATAGTCACAAGAGCCATCCTTCCAACCACTTAACCATCGTTCCTTCCACTGAGCACAATCATATTCGGATTTACCAAGTTTCTTGTTAACTCGATTATGCAATCCACACATCCACAATGAAAATCTTTCACGATCTTCGACATCTGGAGGATATTTTAATAAATCTTGACGTAGATCTTCTGCACAATGAGAGCATGGATACATCTATAAAAATAATGAAAATAAACTTTGTAAATTTTTTCCAAATACTGGTTAAACATCAGCGCACTAATGAAACTTACAGGTGACAAAATGATGAAAAGATGATTAAAATGCGGAAGTAATTCCACGTAACAAACACTACGTTAAACTCGATAACTAGCATTTGTAGTTTTTAGCACATTAATATTTTCGTGCATGAAGTCATAACTATACAAAAACTTCTGTTACTATTCTACTAATTAAATACGAACACTCAGTAAACATTACAGTAGAATCAGCTAGTCTGATGTTAAGACATTCTCAGAGATTTTAATTTTTACAACTTTCTACACTGATAATAGAAAACTATAACTAAGATGAATCGGTTGTTATTTCGTTACCGGCAATTCTTGACAGATTTTCGAAGTAATTGCAAAAAAAAAGAAAAAACCAACAATTTTTAGTAGCTCTAATCATCTCAATGCAACATTAAATGTTATTGAAGTACAAAGGGTGTTTTTATAATTAGATGTAAAAAAAAGGTAAAATAAAAAAAACTGCTTTATTATCCAGTAGTTTAATCGAAAACATGACGAGTTTCTATGTTGTTATCCCTCAAGCACTTCCGATCGTTAACTCGAAAATACATGGGTACACCTAAATGATAAATGATGTTACGACGGCTACAAAACGAATATTACCTACCTTTCCTAACAAATCCATTAGGGTGCATACATTCTTCTTCTGTTCAAGTGTTGGCTTAAGTGGATAATATGCTGCTATTGTATGAAGTAGATTCCAAGTCGAATTCCCTAATTTTTCAGTAGTGAGAGGACAATCCGTCCTCATTGGTTTTGTTTTAACTGAACCCTGAAACCAACCAAATATTTTGTAACAATTCTTATGTGGCAATGACACTGACATAGTGAAAAGACCACCTGATAAGTCCTGGAATTTTTAGTAAACATTTCACAATTATTGTTTTGTAAATACAGCTGATTATAAAAACGGCAGTGCACCTCAAGTCATAGTTTATTTCAAGATAACTCGCAATAAAAAAGGTCTTCAGGACTACCGTTTATTTCATTTCTTTCATACTGCAATAAACAAAACACGAACTGAGGACGCTCGAGTGGTTGACGACTGTTGTTTATTGTTCTCTGAGGACAGTTTCCCAGCTAGTTTTCGAGCATGTTCCATCAACTCTTCAACGCTCATACATGCACGACAATGTTCATTACCAGTGGCAGATGAAGAAGGTGACATTGCAAATACTGCCTGCCGTATACAAATATATCCAAATCCGAAAAACCCGAGTCCAATGAACCATTACTTTTTCCTTATCTTCAGGTAGACGCAAAATGCATCTGATAATCCCTTACTGCAATAATACTATACTCATCGCGTTTTACAAGAAGGCTTTTATCAGAACTGACATTTCCATGAAATTGAGTACAGAAATTGGAAAAACTTTGCACAACATAACCAAGTGACAAATCAATGGTAAAGATTCCTAACGTAAACAGCAAAATCACACAAATTTATTGTGAGTTTCCAAAGTAACGTCAATAAAATCAGCATAGCATGAAGGAAAATCACTACTTCAAGTCAGTAAAGCAAAAAAACTTTCTTCTTTGAAAAAAGAAATGACTTTAGCAAAAAAACTGGGAAATTTTGAAGAAAATAAATCTAAAAAAAAAATCAAATCTAAAGGAATACTTCAATAACCAACTGATGCTGATTCACTAGTTAGGGAAAACCATGACAAATGTAGAAAGATGTTCATAACAGAAACAAGTATTTTAATGTCCACGTAAAAACAAATCTGGAACAGTATAGTGTGAGGAAAAAACAACATTGTAAGACAATAACAACGATGACTGCTTCTAATTTCTTGAACAAGGCTACCTAAAACTGTTGAATTAATGTAACCGGCTAAAAGACGCAACGCGATGAACGATGCAGCAGGTTTCATACGACGATGACTCATCTAAGGAGGACGGTGAACGTAAAATTTCATGAATGTGATGTAAAATTAAATCGATGGCAACGTTGTTATCAGCACCACGTGGTATAATAACGTCGGCATACTTTTTCGTCGGTAAGCAAAATTCTTCAAACGCTGGCTTCACAAGATTCAGGTACTGATGGAGGACCTGAAAGCAGAAAAAAAGGTTCAGAAATTAAGGACTATTTACAGTGTAAATTTCTATCAACTTCGCATGCAAAACACTTCATTTTTATAACATACTAAACAGCAAAAAGCAAATGCAAATGAAAATTTTCTGAGTTATTTACTTGGGACACTGAGCGACCCCTTTCCTGAATATCCCTCTGAATACGTCGAGCTAGACGGTCATCCGAGTCAGCATCAACAAACAGTTTCATATCAAAAAGATTTCGTAATTCTTGATCATACAGAATCAATATTCCTTCAACAATTATAACATCCGCTGATTCAATCACATCAGAATCCTTCGACCTGTAAATTTCAATAAGCGTTATCGACTCCAAAAAAAAATTAATCCAAGAAAATCCTATGGGATGCTATTGAGGAACAAGTGAAACGAGCGGTCTGTCTGTTAAAGCGAAATTTTTTCTCAAATATTATAAAAATTTGAGAAAAATAATTTCTCCACCAATATCATATGTCAGTTTAAATATTAAGCACCTTTTCCTGCAAAAGGTTAGATTGCATGAAATTAACAGCAAAAAGTGAAAATGTGGAAGCTTAACCTTGAATTGGTACAAAAGTCATATTTTGGAACGACAACACTTTCACCTTTCTTCATTTTGTGAAGAATCGATATCATCAGCGTATATTCAATAGCATCTGAAACTACTTGAAAATTGAAAACATCATTTAGCAAGGAGACAGAAATCTTATTTTTCGACAATGAAACACTTGGAAATTTCTCCTGTGCAAAAGAAACTGCTAACGAACATAGATACAAAACCTGGATGATCGAAATTGAATTCTCCACGGTTAGCTTTTCTGGTCTCTTCATCTGTTAAGTTGCGGTAGAATGAATCTTGTGATATGGTCACCACTCGTCGTTCATTAGCTTTCCCGAGCTTCTCCATTATTCGAGAACATACTGATGACTAAACATCACGAATTATCGCTCCCAGATTAAAGAAATAAAACTGGATAAACAATAAAACCATTGATAATTATGTGACATCCACGCACTGCAGTTTTTCCGGATTTACTGCCGTTTTGATGAGCGCCTCTTTCATTTTGAAAAATTAAGAAAATTTTAAAAATTTTTGAAAATTTTGAGTTTAGAAAAAAAATTTTCATTTTAACTAAATTGAACCTTGCGATATGAAATGGTTCTTTATTACTGCAAAGCTTAGATTTTGTCTTATCAAGTTTAGAAAAAAGATAATAAGCATAACAAATAAGCATAACATTACACGATAAAGAAAGGATCCGATAGCACAATAAAAAATGGCAATTAAGAGACATTATCCTGCACTGAAGTAGCAGTATATAAAATAATAACCTTTCCTGAAGCTGTCCCGCCAGCAACACCGATAATAAATGGGACTTTTGCTATAGTAGTGAGATGATCAAAACCATGTCCTGTACTCATCTTCAGTTCTACGCTTTCTGATAGCTATTTGCATTACTTTGCACCTGAAGTAACGAAAGAACTTGCAACTACAAGCAAGAACAAATAACGCACCTCTACCTTGTCACTATCATTCGAAAATGATGAGATGAGTAAATAAAAATGTTGACCCTTATCGCTTCATATGGATTATTTTAACTGCTCAAACCGCAATACCAAAGATCAATGTTCTGACCTCTCACTCAACTTGATTCGTGTTTAGTTTCTAGCTGTGCTGTTAATCTTACAGTATGGGAACTATTCAAAAACAAAAGAGTTCTGAATTTCAAAAGATCCCGATATTTTATGTTACTTTACGCGGTGAAAAAGAGAATGGCCCAATCTTATTACTGAAATATTAATAGAGATCCGAAAACGACATGCAAATTAGTAATTGGGTATCACGATACATGTTTTAAGATATCAGAAACTATAATTTTCAGTCTACGCATAATACCACAAAATCGACATCTAGAACAGTGGTTCCCAATCGTGATCAACGAGAACTAAAGTACGTTCGGGAGGGCAACAGCGCAGTGAATTAAAAACAGAAGAGGGCAGAAGAGATCCTTATCAATATTCGATAAACTAATACATTTAAAGTTTCAACTGAAATTTATCCCTTTTAACTGAAGTTTATCCTAAAGGAGATTTTCACTACTCATTCGTGACCCTTCGTCAAGTGAAGATTGAAAACCATTACACCGCAGAATATCTGGATCACGACACATATGAATAGTGGAAATTCCTTTTATAAAACAGTTGATAAAGATGGAAAAACGTAGCGTTCATGGAATTAATGTTGCCCTGACAGTACCAGACCAAACTTGAAACACAATCCCGTTTAGAATCAATAATCGCAACACGCCCACACGAACACCACAAAGACCGCGACATTGGTCCCGACCCTCCGCCTACTACGAAATGCCACATCCCCAGTGTTTTCAGACAGACCCAATTACAATCAACTTGAATTTTTGATGACAAATATGCATGAAACCTTTAACAACTTGACAAAACAGTCCCAACTCATGCTCGTTTTCTTGCTCACGGTATAACTTCTGCTGAGACATAAAAAGCAACCGACACATATACTGACGACTCGTAGTGTTGACCTGATTGTATGCAAGAAAAAAGTAATATTAACCAACTTCGACTTGTCCGTTACATCTTCAACACACCTTTATACAGTGACACGAGACAAATGAAAGAATAAACATTCTCTCCCCCAGATATCTATCCAACAAAATCCCACCAGTGTAAAATAATACATAGCGACATAATGCGACAAAAGCATAAAATCAGGAAAATTTGATCAAATTGTCATCACTCATTCCAATTCCAATCCAAGACTAGTAATAAATAAAATGACCTCTTGAGACTACTACAGATATAACAACACGAAAACTATTAGAAAAAGACAAACTTCTGCTTGAAATCACTTCTTCTTCCTTTAACACTATTTTTGAAAGTTAAAAAGACCTACACATTCCGATGTGGGAAGTATTAAACTATTTGAACTTTATTTGAAACACCAAGCAACAAAGTAAGGTTTATTTACGACTCTTTCAATATACCAGTGAAGGAACAAAGTTAAATTTAAGCACTTTCAGACGGCATACTTCGAATAATATCTGAATCTCCAGCATCTGTAATTGATAATGTGCAAACACGAAACAATTTTCCACATGCCGTACCTAATTCGATATTGTTACCGTTGTAATGATGAACGCCTGTCTTCGCCAACATCGCATAATATTCAATTTCACTTTTCCTGAAATCAACTAAATTTTATTTGTCTGTTATTCTTCGAATGCAGCGTTGTTAATCTCATTTACACTTGACTAGGATGTGTAATGTTTCTCGATCACACCACTGACTATCTCCACAGAATCAATATGGACACTAAAAATCAAGATTAGACAGCAGAAGAAGCAAATTCGCAAACCCATAAAAACACTGATGGAAAAATTCATTGAAATGGAATTTCTGAGCATATGGATAATGTCGAAAGCACTATTCAGAATTCAATTGCTTTACTCAGTTACATATATTATCGCATATTCCATTCAGAATGAGCCACCCATCGAAGTCAAAATCATATGAACTACCACTCCTAATCACATGTAAAAGTAGTTTTTTTCTCCTCCATCATGTTGGAATCATCACGAATAAAGTCCCTACAGTTGAAAAGAAATTTAAGTATATGTATAGCAAACCTGAGAGGTGGCGTATTATTGGCGATAATAACCAATTTGGCCTTACCGGCCCGTAGTGTTTTCAACGTTTGTTTATATCCTAAGCAATACTTTCCACTTTTCATCACCATGGCAAGTCGCGCATTGATGTTTTCCGTCGACTTTTTCTGCAACTTTCCAAATGCAAATGAATTATTTAGAGAAAAAGCGAGCCGATGGGGGAAACAAGAATGAAATCTGAGAGGTTGAGTGATTAAAGTTATTATGTAGCCAAACCATTTACCCACCTCAGTGTTAAGGGATGATAACTGACAGTTTTACAAATGCTTCCCTCTTATCAGTGGTGATGACTATCAGTTCAGAGTCCACCAGCTTCATTCTTTTATTAGTCTTTTTGGAGGAAGACGAATATATTGTATGGGGTGAAACTGGCATAAAATACTCATACCTGCTTCTTCACAGCCATCTCCTCTTACGTATTTGTTGTCTTCTAACCTGAAAAAGACTCACATACATTCCCCGACAATTAGACCGCTTCCAACCACCCATGATCAAAACCCCCCCACATATCCTAATAACCTCAATACTTCTGCAGTAAACAGTTTACGGCCATGCGAAACTCGAAATGAAATTGTTAAATTCTGTCAGAACAATTTCGTCATTACGCAATGAGATGTCATATAGTGTGGAGGGATATTGCTTTGGCCATGTCGTGATCAGTATGATAACATTTTCATATCATATCAGCGCTTACATATAATTGGCTCCACTAATGAAAAGCAGAAGGATTGAGACTAGTGAGATGAGATGTATGGACTGGAAATGTTTCCTCTAGGATACTAATTAATTAGAACAATTTGGTCGTTTTGTCAATTGACAGCGAGATAACTTCCTTGGATATGTAATGTATGTAAGGACAACGAAAGACCCACCTTTAAAATGTTATCATCGGAGACGGATGATTCAGCTGCTAATCGCTTGAAGAAGTCAGTGAGAATCGTTTGTTTTATGGTGATTTATGAAATGTTCGAATATCGTACGAAATCTTGAAATTTTGCTTCCGGCTTAATTAATCTGGGAAAAGGATGGATATTTTATTAGAGAATAATTGATTCCAATAAAATTATTAATTGACCAAAAGTTTTAACTGAATGTGCAACTGATAGCTCCAAGAATGAAAAATTCGAAGAACAATTCTCATTTTAGGATTTTGAAAAAAAAAAATTGGATAAGTGGCTTGTATTTGTCAGCTGGATTTTAACAGAGATTTCGTTGCAGTTATTTCATTTCTATAATCAAAGAGTTCGAAATGAGTGACTAAAATTATCTTGTTGATGATTCATTTAGTAAAATAATGATTTGTGGGGAAATAATGAGGTAGACAATCATCTAACTATGACAAGTTAGCCAATTATGTTCTGTCAAGTCACGCACTGTTGTACATCTTATCATATCATAAAGCATAACTATTCTTTGGATTGATGAAATAGGAAGTTTGAGTGATAGACAATAATTTATCCTTTATTCAGTCAAAACTTCTCATGAACTTTATGCGTTACTTAACATTCACACTTTCACACTGATTGAGTTTCATCACTCGACGTCGACACGATTGACAATTCGTCGTCTGATTGTCTTCAAATCATGCAGGCAACAGTTTCGACCCAAATCTGCAATTCAATAATCCTTTCTGAATTTAATTTTATTCCATTTATCTCATACTTTGAACATAATCATATCGCAACTTCTCAATGCATTCATTTCATGAGAACATTTGCAGATTGCATAGAACAGCTGTTTAAAGAATACCTGTGGCATTTTTGTGATTTTATTGCTTAAATTTACGAGGATTCGAGAATTACTGATATGGAATAAAATTACGTGTTCGTGATGTATATGATGTGGCACATGTGTATGACATATTTGTTATGATATTTGCGTACATGGTGTGATATACGTGTTCGTGGCGTACATGTGGGCGATGTGTGTGCAACGCGCGTAACGTTCATGCAACATAGTGTATGTGACATATGAACATCTGACGTACGTGTTGTCGGGAAGCTAATCTGTTGAACTCGTTTCTATTTATTCGGGATGTGACATTGTTCTCGCACAATATTACTAGTTAACAACAAAAAAAGGTATAAAAAGTATACATATATTACACGATAAATTAGTAGGCAGTGATGAGTTATACAATAAGCAAGTAATATGATCAACTAACAAATTCCTTGTCGTTGCCTTCGATAATAATTTGACAGTCAGCTAATTGATAGGTCGTTGAGTTGGAATATGTTACGGGAAATGTATTTCTAGCGAATAGAAAGAATATCGTAGTTTGTTGTACAGTGGTGGCGGATATGCAAAGATGTCGTTGTTTGCGGTTCAGTCGTGGAGAATAAGTGTAGAGGATGTATCGTCTGCTCGATTGTAAAAACACTAACTCCTTTTGGATTTAT